>NW_026110589.1:75000-96925 GCF_024679095.1 Eriocheir sinensis | reverse complement strand
GACACTTAAATTATGTCCTCCACAGTATTTCAACATAAAGGGAACTAAGCCACCCAGGACCCTCAGGCTACCGTCATCTGGCCCGTGGGTCTGGGCAGCAGCAGCGACTGTGAGGCAGCTGAGGGACGAGCTCAAGCAGTCCCGACGGAGGGCACAGGACATCATGAGGAGCAGGCCAAGAACAAGCTCAACCCCTATCTGCTGGAGTGAGTGAAGCAACTTGCGCTACCTGTCTCTGTATGTCTGTCACCTCTCTCTCTCTCTAATAAGACTAAGAAAATAGAGTAAGTAACCTTAAAAACTTGCCTAATATACTTTCTTCTCTCTCTCTCTCTCTCTCTCTCTCTCTCTCTCTCTCTCTCTCTCAGTACAGCCTCTCTTTCAACTCCCTTTAGCTTATGGAAATAAGAAACTCACACCTACTCAAAACCTTCTATTTGTCCTATATCAAAAGCCTTACACAGCTGAGAGGTAGCCTTGTTGATTTTTTATATGCTTAATTTTCTGACCGAGTTTGTAGGTGCGTCAATTTAAACCAGTATTGATAGTTCAATGGTTTTAATTTCCCCAGACTCGACCCCGTGAGGCCTGAGGTGGCGAGCTGTGGCGGATACTCTTCTGCTGCATTAGAGTCTTGGTGAGTCTCCATGCAGTTGAAAGGCATTTTATCTTGTTTATTACCGGAAGCAATCGCGCGCGTGTTTTTGAAACTCTTAGGACTTACACACCCACGTTTCACTATGGGTAGTATTGCCCGTGGGTGAGTAATTTTACTATAATTCAGGTTTGACACGAGGTTCTGTACCATGGATGTAGAAAAGCATGATGAGAATTTATTTAGCAACCTCTTTAACAGCAGGAATGATTTGCATATGGAGATAAATCTAGAATAAGACTGGAAGAACATGTTGAAGTATTTCTGGGTAGTTTTCGAAATGAGCCTGGAGATAGTTGTGGACAAGGGCTTCTGTACCATGTACGTGAAAAGTACTCATGAGAATTTGATTAACCTCTCTTGTATTAGGAAATAGTTACAGAAGGAGCCCAAAGCATCTATAGAATAGGGACTTTAACCTATAGAATAGCTTCACAATTCTTGCCTATAATAGTTAGCTTTATGAGTATCCTATAGAGCACCTTAAAGCCCTTCCCCCCTGGCCTGTGTTCAGAGCAGGAAATGCTGGGTGACGCTCACCTGCAACTTTGTTTCCACTGGAGCTGCACCTGGGGAAATGTAATGGGACACTTATCAACACAGAAATTGCACGCAGTCTGAGAGGAGCCACAGCCAGACCCACCCCCTGGACAGCCACATGACCTCCCACTGGATGACAGACAGGCCATTGAGGGCAGAGGTCAACCAGCTACAAAGTAAGGACTATTGGCCACCTGTATAGCTTGGGTTGTAAAGGGAAGTTAGGAATGAATAAGACAGAGAGGGAACATAACAACACCTAAAATTGAGCCTCCTCTTTTGCTGGCCATTCTTTACGGCTTGTCTATTATGGAGGAGCAGCTGTTGTGCCTATATAGCTTGGGTTGTAAGGAAGTTAAAGGAAGTTAGGAATGGATAAGAAAGGGGATATAACAACACCCAAAATTGACCTCTCTTTACTTTTGTCTATTATGGGGCCCGGTGAGTATCGGACTTTTCTCTGCACTCTTTTTCGTTGCCCATGAGACACCGTCTCCTTTAACATAAAAAACTTACCTAACGACCTTTACTATAAAACCATCACCCTGTCGCCCCCCTGTCATGACTTTCCAGGGAGCTTTTATTTCTTTATACCTCTTTTTGTTGCCCCTTGGGCGTCTCCTTTCCTTAAAAAGCTATGACCTTCACTACTGCAAAACCATCACCTGCTACTGCCCCCTGTCTCATGACCATCCAGGGAGCTTATTGACCTGCGTAACCTGATCTAACGTGATGGAGAGCAGCCTGGACCTCAAGGCCTGGGCAGTGGGCGACATCACCGAGAAACAGCTGCTGGCCGCCATCAACGTGACTCTACTGCTTCCTTCGCGACAACTCTACGAGTCTCGGCGTCGGCGGAGTCTGGGGTGGCTTATGACTGTGACCTTCTCTGAGGGGTGGCTAACCGAGCCTCTGTATAGTGATGTGTGCCCTAGAGGTTATGGGGTGAGCTTATGACTGTGACCTTCTCTGGGGGTGCCTAACCCCGACCTCTGTGTACCCTAGAGGATATGGGAGTGAGCTTATGACTGTGACCTTCTCTGGGGAAGTTGCCTAACTTGACCCCTCTGTGTGTACCCTAGAGGATATGGGGTTGAAGCTTATGCAGCTGTGACCTTCTCTGGGGTGACTAACTTGACCTCTGTGTATAGTGTGTGCCCTAGAAGATATAGGTGAGCTTGCAACTATCTGACCTTCTATGAGGGTGGGTAACTTGACCTCTGTGTGTGGTGTGCCTAGAGGATATGGCGTGACCTTACGACTGTGACCTTCTCTCGGGGTGGCTGCTTGACCTCTGTGTATAGTGTGTGCCTTTCTGAGAGAGCATATGGTAGCTTCGGGAGGCAGAAGTCTGGGGTTTACGACTGTTTGACCTTCTATGGGGTGGCTAACTTGACCTCTGTGAATAGTGTTGTCCAGTGAGGATGAATCTTAATCTAGTGCCCCTAAATGTGGTCAACTTCACTCTATAGAAAGTCAATTAGAATCTTAACCTATTGTCCCTAAGTCAGTGCCATCAAATCCTCTTCATCTCCTATATAAGTCAATTAGAATCTTAACCTATTGTCCCTAAGTCAGTGTCATCAAATACTCTTCATTCTCTATAGGAAGTCAATTAGAATCTTAATCTGTTGTACCTAAGTCAGTGTCATCAAATCCTCTACATGTGGTCAACCAGAATCGCAAGGTAGTGTCCCTAAGTTAAGTCAATGGGAATTTTAACCATTGTCCCTAACTCAATGTCATCAAATCCTCTATATGAAGTCAATCAAAATCACTCCTGTCCCTAAGCTCCTGTCCCTAGGTTCGCGTTCCTCCTCCAGAGGCGATGAGGCGTCAGCACCCTACAGCGTCACGGTACATCTGCTACATCCTGAGCTGTGTGGTGGCCGTCTTCCTGCTCGGGACTATCCTCGGCATCCTCCTAGCAGTCCTCACCTAGCACCCATAAGCTGGATTTTTTTTATAGCAAGGATTATTTTGCCGAAACCACTGTCCTTATGTGTGTGGTTGCCCTATCATACCGAGGTGATATTATGTTTACGGTGGATTGATTTACAGGCTTATATTAACACAGGGAGCTGGCGTCAATGGCCCGGCAGCGTTCAGGAGATTACATAGGCGGTTTGTGTTATTTGAAGTTATGATCGGTGATTTGCAGGTTTATATAACACAGGAGGCTGAGGTTAAGGTTTGGGTGACCTGGTTTATTTTCAGGGATGTTTGTGGTTGCTTTTTCGGTTTGGGTTATGAAGGGTTGGAGTCTGGGTTGGGTTAAGTTAGGTTAGAATTTGGGTTGGGATAAGTTAGGTTTAGGTTGAGTTGAGGAAGGTAGGGCCAACAGTTGGTTGGTTGGGATTTGCATAGGGGTGGGTGAGGCTGGCTGGGTTAGAGTTAGGTTGCAGTTTGGGTAGAATACAAGTTGGTGTTGCTGCATTCGGGGTTGGTTTAGGTTGAGTAAGGTAGGATTACGTTTGGTTAGGTTGAGTTAGGGACAGATGAAGCTGGCTGGGTTAAGTTAGGTTGCAGTTTTGGGTAGGAAATCGGGTTGTGTTGCTGCATTCGGGTTAGGTTTATCTGAGGACTTCTTTCCATCATACGTTGCTTTGATAAAACTGTACAGGGAATAGACGATGTGGTAAGAAATTGTGCTCAACTTATATGAAAATACGTGTCCCAGATCTTGCATAAGCTCAAGCTGGGCAGGCGTGTGTGTGTGTGTGTGTGTGTGCGTGTGTTGAAGGAAGTGTGTCCAAGCTAGTAATGCTCAAGCTGGTACGAAGTCTTTAGTAAAATGCATAGTTATATATTTTTCTTTAAAAGGTCAACAGTTAACTAAGTAGAAAGTACCACAATTTTAAGGCTAGCATAAGGGTGGGAGGAGGAGGGAGGGAGAAGGTTGGCTTGTGCATAAGCCATGAATCTTTTCAGGGTGTGGAGTCTGAGTCCGGTTGGAGGTTTAAATAATGTCTTCAACTCTATTCTGACAATTGAGGTTGTGTGGCTGGGTGTTGTGTGGTGGTGTGGCTGGTTGAGCTTGCCTACCACTGCACACTGCAAAGAGGAAGGGATGGGGGGGTGGAAATTGGGGTGGAGTCAAAGTTGGGGTCACAATTTTAAAATTCCTGAAGTCAAAATTTTCTATATCAGACTCCACACACCCAATTTTTCACCACCTTAGTTGTGGTGCAAAGTGCAAACCTAAAGATACTTAAACATTTGCTCATCTGCGAGGTATTCGTTACCATTCGGCTACCCTAAGCTGGGGGGGCATGAGGAGGAGGGGATAGGGGTGCAAATACTACCAGATCTGTGATGTTAGCGGCATGTTCTCAACCATACCATTGACTCTGTTAGTGTAGTATTGTGATAAGGCTCAGAGTTAATATATATTTGTTTTTATTGATTGTCACAAGTGAACAGTATTAGTTTGTGGCCTTAAAACAGCCATGCTGCATGGCAACTATTTGAGGTCTTTCCGAGCTATAAAAATTTGCATGGTGGGTGATGAGACTCAAGTGAGGTTAATATATAGTTCTTTTCATGAATGATATTAAGCGGTTCACCATTAAAACATGTCTTACGGTAACTATTTGAGGTCTTTCCGAGCTGTGAAAATTTGCATGGTTGTGACTTGAGGCTCAAATGAGGTTAGTATATTTGTTTTTATCGACTGTCAAGTGGTAGAGTATTCATTTGTGTGCCAAACCATATAGCAGTATTTGAAGTCTTTCCGATAAGTGAAAATTTGCATGGTTGTGACATGAGGCTCAAACCAGATTCATATAGATTATCTTTTGTGAATGACGTCAAAGTTTACTAATAGTTTGTGAGTGCCAAAACACATAACAAATATCTGGTCTTTCTCACCAATGGAAACTTATTGCATGGTTGTGACGTGAGGCTCAAACGAGATTCAGAGACTTAGATTATCCTTATTTAGTTTGTGAAGTCAAGCCGTTTACTATCAGTTCGTGAAGGTGCCAAAACACATAACAAATATCTGGTCTTTCTCACCAATGGAAACTTCTTGTATGGTTGTGATGTGAGGCTCAAATGAGATTCACAGACTTAGATTATGCTTATTTAGTTTGTGAAGTCAAGCCGTTTACTATCAGTTATTGAAGGTGCCAAAACAAATAACAAATATCTGTTCTTTCTCACCAATGGAAACCTATTGCATGGTTTGTGGCGTGAGGCTCAAGCAGATTCACAGACTTAGATTATGCTTATTTAGTTGTTGAAGTCAAGCCGTTTACTATCAGTTAAGTGAAAGGTTGCCAAAACACATAACAAATATCTGGTCTTTCTCACCAATGGAAACTGCTTGTATGGTTGTGGCGTGAGAGCTCAAGCGAGATTCCTGAACAGACCTAGATTATCTCTTTATATTTAGTTTGTGAAGTCAAATAATTAACTATTCAGATGTGAAGGTGCCAAAACACATAACAACAATCTGGTCTTTCTCACCAATGGAAACTTATTGAAGCATGGTTGTGACATGAGGCTCAAATGAGATTAATAATTTTTTTATTGGGTCAAATGGTTCACTGTTATTGGTTTAGTGTGTGCCAAAAGTAACCATATGAACATTTGAAGTCTTTCTGACCAATGAATAGTTAAGAGCGTGATGCTCAATTCAGATTTCAATAGTTTTCTTTTTAGTGTTTGGGTCTCATTTCAAGTGTGAGGGACTGAAGGTTTTGTTGCGCGTGAATGTAAATGCCAACTATAAGACACATGATCATTCTGCTGCATATGATTAAGGATTATCTAAACGCTGCCTTTCATTCTCCATACATCAAGGAAAATACACAGCAGGGCTTTCCTTTTCAGGGTCTGTGTACACACAACCTTTTCGGTGACCACAAGGCAATGAAGCGTCTCTCTATCTATCTATTAATTCCATGACCCTAACTAACTTACCATACAAGGTTAGCTAAAGAGGTTTATATGAATGCACTGAGAAATTACAATACCTGTTTCACTTAACGTTTGCTTCTCCTTTCTGCCATTCCCAGATACTACTACAATAGGTCAGTCTACGGTTTTGCCCTGTTCTACTTGCTTTAGAATCTCACTTACAGCCCATTCCAGAGATACTACAACAGTTAAGTCCATGGTTTTGCCCTGTTCTTTTCCCATCCACTGCCAGAGATACTACAACAGGTCAGTCTACAGTTAAGGTCAGAGTTGAGAAGAGAGACTGAAACAAGGTGTCATACATTACTCATTTATTTTAGAACTTCAGCCTGTGTGTACGGTACATTTTTGTTCTGGGGCCGAATGGAGTGCCAAGGTACCGAACAGCATCTTCTTGTCCACAGCTTGCGGATGGCGGACATTGACCATACCGTCCACCACACCTGGTCCTTCTTACGCACAGACAGATGGTGTGTATTTCTGCGAGGGAGGGATCGTTGTTGTAGTGTAGTAATGGTATTGGCAGTATAAAGGAATTTACTGTGGAAATGCATGGAGTAAGGTAGCTATTTAGGTTTGGGAAAGGTCGTAAGGGTATCTTCACTGAAGGGGATTATTATTTGTTATTAGTAGTGGTATGCCATGAGAATCCACTGAGGAAATGCATTGAGAGGTAGCTATTTGGGATTATAGGATGAGAGTTAGGTTAAGGATATCTTCTGCAGGAGATGTATGTATTATTATTATTGTAGTAGTATATAGGAATCCCACTGAGGAAATGCATTGAAGAAAGGTAGCTATTTGGGTTTAGGAAAGGTTAAGTGCCTTCCTATGACTAGCTAATATATAAATGCAGTAAAACCTCAAAACCCCAGAACCTAGTATATGATAAGTGACAGTTTACGAGGAAAGAAACTCAACATTATAGAGTCTTTCTGATCCATGAAAACTTCGTGTATTGAAGTAAGTTGGTAAAGGAATTTGGTCATAGTAAGTGCACCCTATGACTATCAAATCAATACCTTTATGCCAAAACAGAGGGAGAGCTAATCTCCAATATATACAGCCTCCTCCTTGTTCTTACCTCCTGCTTCTGCTCAAGATGTCCCTTCCTCCTTCTTCAGAGGAAGCGCTTGGCCTTGATCTTCCCTGAAGTACTGTCGTTAGAGGTGCTTAGGGGACGCAGCGAAGGAAATGTCAACTTGGTGGCGGTGGCTGATCAGAGTGGAAATCTGGTTGTGTGGCGCAAGGGGCAGGCGTTGATCTTGAAGGGCCTGCAACCAAGGGAGAATAGTGCCGGAGTCCATAGTTGTGTGTGTGTGAGAATGATCAGCTCAGGTGAAGCTTGACCAATGTTATATCTGTCTATCTGTACACCTCACACTGCTGAATACTGGATTAAATCGCTGAATATTTATATCTATCAATACCTCAGTGTGAATTTTAGATTTTAAATCACTACGTTATCTATATCTATCAATACCTCCACACTGTCGAATATTACTTTAAATCCCTCACTATCTAATCTCAGGCAAACATATATTGGAGTGCATCAAACGTGATGAGGAAATTACACATTACTACCGAAGAGGAAAGAGTGTGAATAAGAAAAGAGAACCAGAGGGAGGAGAACCTAAGAAGTGATATGAAGCGTTACAGGTCAAAGAAGAAGACCTACCAGTCACAAAGCAGAGAGCCACTCTTGAGCTGCTTGAGGAACACCACCTTCTTGCCCTTGTGATTTTATGCCACGCCAGCAGGATACAAGTAATTTGGTCGCTAACGGGTGTGATGGTGGACCCGCTTGAGGGCTTGGTGTGCGCCTGGGGGAGTAAGTTAAGTTATAGTAATATATCATAAACTTTCTTATAAACATATGTACATTTCCTTACACCTTAGACAACATACTAAATGGGTGATGTAAGATCCTGAAAACATATATATATACCGAATACAGTTTAAAGAACTAAAACTATCAACAGGTGAATAAGATGGAGTGAGTTTGATTTTAAGTAGTTGACATTAGAGAATCCCAGCACAAGTAGAATGCTGACTTTAAATTTTAAGAGAAAAAGGAGAAATTTACAGCAAAAAACATGCTCCAAAAGCTAAGAATGTAACTAATTTTCTTTGGTTAGAGTTCTTCCAGTGATCGCGCTTTGAGGAATCAGCCGAGAATGACATGTAGGCACTCACTTGATCGTAACGCAGCCTCTTCTTGGGGTTGGGCTGCTGTGAGGCATAGTATGCTTGGGCAGCTTCTTGCAGCGCGCACCTTCTGGCGATCCTCCGTTCTTCTCACCGCCATGATGGGCTTCTCCACGAAGGTCTTGAGCTACTCCGGCACCTGCTGCTGTAAGGTGGAGGAGGGAAGGTGATGAACATGTGAGGCATAACTCGTTCATTTGTATATCTGCACTCCTCTTGTCTAATATAAATTGCTTATACATAAATATTTCTATAATCCACAGTGGGAATTAAACTGTTATTATGTATTATTAACAGGCACTGCTGAAGTTGATAAGTGGATTCCCCTCTGCCTTCCTTCCCTTCCTCCTCCACCTTGCTCTTGGGTTTTACACGCAGCATGAGCCCACCCGGCTTCACCGAGCCCGGACCATCTTGAGTCTGCACCATCTGTGAGGGCAGGGAAGGATTGATAGTGGAAATAACACACTGGTAACAAACAAATAGAGGAGAGAGAGCATCAAGGCTGCTCTGTGCCTCTCCTAGACACAAGGCTTGCTTACTGTCTGAAGTAGTTACATTATTGACTCAATTTTAGCTTAATCTTCCTTATGCCAGAAGGAACACTTAAGTTCCTATTTCTCTCATGCTGTTCAAGAGGATAACTAAATCCCAAAGACAAGAGAATATTTCAATGCAGCCAGACCTAGCCACCTCAAAGTGCATCAAACTCTGCAGTGTTGGCAAGTGTGACTTCGATAATTACTGACACATCAATAACACGTGTGGGCTGCAGAAAAGCCTATGATGCTGCCATTGTTTTCCATAAGCCCTGCTCTGCAACCATGAACTGGGTGTGATTCCAAGAGTTGTACCATGAACTCTGGATAAGACACAGTAACCCATAACCATCATTAAAATCACTAATGGCCTTCCAGGTGTGTTAAAAAGTAATTCTCAATACCTTAAGGTAAATATTTAAGCAGATGATGTTGTTTTTTATACAATATATTATAAACCTTATCTTAGCCATCCGTCCAAATTCACTTCACTCCTTAAAACAAGCCATGCGCCGGGGTATGCCCACACACCTCGCCAGACTGATAATTACAAGATAGACATTAATTAACCTTACTGGCGGCTTAAGTGCTGTGTATTTAATGACCCCCAGACTAATTATCAAGGCCTTGCTCTTAATGCCTTGCAGAAATAGCCAGCCATGTGTCAGGGCATATTCTTCCTCTCAGACTTATAATTAGAGGCAAAAACGTTCATTAACCTTATAGCCCCTACCTGCCCAGTGTATTAGCCCAGCCCTCAGACTAATTATAAGCCCGTCCTCTTCGATAGTTTGACGATAATAATCACTTAGCCTCCCCGTCCCTTCCCTCCCTCGCCTGTTTGTTTACATCCGAGGGCCCCAGCATCAATCACCGCATTACTCTCATTTACCGGCACGCACCTCACCTTTCCCTCACCTAACTGACCTCCAGTGAGACCCGAACTATACGTGTGTTATGTGTGTGTACGCGTTGGATAGGCGTGGTAATTAAGGTGATATTCGCGGATAACTCACCTTGGCCTCTGTAGACACGGCGACCAAAGGACCAAAGGAAGGGAAAGAGCGGCCGCAGATAGCTCTCTCGCCACCTACGTATGTTTCATGCCGTTAGGATTTATTGTCGTTGCTTGAGTTCAGTTATTCGTCTGTTATAGTGTTTAAATGTTAATTGCAAATCTTACGCCATTTTTGCACTCTACTATTCTTCTGTATTTTTTTATATATATCTCTTTTGTATTTACAGTTTTGCTTCTGGTATGGCATTATTATATTCTTGCTTTCCTCATTGTAATGGCGCCCTTATCGCACTATAATTGTTCAACTTTTCTGTTTTATTTTGTCTCTACCTACAGTCCTAACACCGTATAGATAGTAGTATTAAATGTAGTAAACAGTAGTAGTGGATAGTAGTAGTAATAGTAGTAGTAGTAGTAGTAGTAGTAGTAGTAGTGTAGTAATGATAGTAGTAGTAGTAGTAGTAGTACATAGTAGTAGTGATGATGAAGTATTAGTAGGTAATAGTAGTACGTAGTAAGTACACTTTCAAGTGAATACTCTGACCCTAAAAACTAAAAAAGGAAGCAATGGTTGAACTCTGACCTAAAACTTCGAGGAAGCAATGTATTAGGGTGCAAGAATAGGGATAACAGGTGGTGAGCCTATTGGGCTTTATTAACGGACAGTAACCAACCAGAATTGCAGAGGTCCATCCTCAAACTCTATTTAGCGTTAGTTCCAGAGCCACCCCATAGATTTCTGCCTTGTCCAGTTTGGTGCCCACACTACAGAATGGACATAAACTTGCTAGAATCAGTTCAGAGGGAGGATGTTAATAAGATGATTCGAGGGCTGAGGAACCTCCCACATATCAAAATGGCTGAAACATCTGAAACTTACATTCACTAGAAAAGACGAAGAGTGCAGGGGAGATCTGATAGAAGTATTCAAATGGGTCAAGGGATTTGCACTAGCAAAGGGCGATATAAATAAAGTACTGAGATTAGCCAGCAGGATGAATCTCAATCGCAGTAATGGATTTAAATGAGAAAAGTATAGATTTAGGAGAGATATAGGCAAGCATTGGTTTAGTAATAGCTAACATTAGCTGAATTGGTGGTGGGGAGATGAGAATCAGACTCAGCAACCTCCCTTCCTCCCCTTGTTGTTTACCTGCAACAATAAACTATCAATCAATCAATCACACCATATGGATAAGTGCAGGGACGATAGCTTGTTTTAAAGGAAGTGAACTGGATAGCTACATGGACGAGGCTGACGGGTGGCAGTGGGGTGTGGGTGCAGTAAGGGGTACTGGAGACGCCCGTACCGAAAGGTAAACGAGGACAAGCATCTACCTGTAATCCGCTGAAACTACACCTCACCCATCGTGAGTAGTGCATAGGGAGGAATTCTGGAGGCTGCCCATAGCGCTTAGAGGCCACCCGGCCTCTTGCAGTTTCCTATATTCTTATATGTTCTTAAGTTATTAGTATTGCAATGCATCGCCTTTTAATTTTTCAGCTTTTCTGTTTTATTTTTGTTTCTATACAGTCCTAACACCGTATAGATAGTAGTATTATAGTAGTAGTAGTAGTAGTAGTAGTAGTAGTAGTAGTAGTAGTAGTAGTAGTAGTAGTAAATGGGGCCAAAGAATTGCTTTGTGAAAGGATATGAGAAAAGATACCGTTAACAACACCAACTCTAATGGATGGAGGCCCGTAGTAGTAGTAGTAGTACGTAGTAGTAGTATTAGTAGTAGTAGTAAAATAGTAGTAGTAGTAGTAGTAGTAATGTAGTAGTAGTAGTAGTTAAAAAAAGTAGTAGTAGAAATAGTGATAAAAAAATGCGTAGTAGTAGTAGTAGTAGTAGTAGCAGCAAATAGATGTTAATAGAGGCGGGAGGGAGGTGACCGTGAAGGAGGGAGGAGGAGGAGGAGGAAAGGTCAAAGCGCATAGATTTGAGGCTGACCCTCTGTGCCTTGTTTATATGCGCCGCTAAGGAGGTCCCAGCAACGTTTTTGCAAATTTCCCGAAACATCTAGTCCGTGAGTATGGCGGCGCAGGGAACACCATTGAAACGCTTTACTTGGAAGGCGCTTAGTGGTAATTAAATATGTATAAGACTGCATGTTGTGACAGGTACAGGCGGCGTGACCACAGGTGGGCTGCAATCAGCTGGTTCGCTCATGGTGCAGCCACACCCACCTGATAGCCCCCTCAAAACACTGAAGAAGGAGAAGAAGGAGAAGAGGGAGGGGAGCAGTTGTGGTACCAGCTATCAGAGGGAAAGAAGAGGTCCCCAATGCACGATTGGTCAGCAGCCAGTCCTGATAATGGCAGGGAGGTGCTTTGTGTTAATTAATTAGACAGAACACCCATTTGCTCAGCTGGTGCAGCCACACACTAAATAGCCCCTAGAACACTGAAGAGAGGGGAAGGGGCAGTTTAAGAATGTCATGCGGGAGAGAAAGAATTGTAGTTTTACATATGTTGGGTCCCAGCCCATTCTGCTAGGGTGCTGTGTTAATTAATTGAACAGAACGCCCATTTGCTCAGCTAGTGAGGCCACACCCACCTGGTAGCCCTGAGAACACTGAAGAAAGGAAGAGACTGGTTCAATTCCATACTAAGGAAGAAGAAGGATAGTTTACATATATTTGTCATATTAGGGAGGTGCTTTGTGTTAATCAAATGGACAGAACACCCATTTGCTCAGCTGGTAAAAACCACACACCCACTGTGCAATAATAATGATAATAATAGTAATAATAATAATAATATTGGCCAATAAATAATAATAATAATAATAATAGAAGATACCTTAACTATCCTAACACTTTTCCAAACCCAAATAGCCACTTACCTAATATTCCCTTCAGGTGAAACTCATATAATAATAATAATACCTAATAATAGAGAGGTATCCTTGACTTAACCTTTCCCAAACCCAAATAGCTACCCTCAGTGCATTTCATCAGTAACTTCTAAACAATAATAATAATAAGAAGAAGAAGCACAATTGCCTTCCCCATAGAGCCCTATTGTCCCTTTTTCCCAAGTAGCAGTGCCATGGCGTTGTTCGGTAACTGGTAGGCTGGCTAAATTGCGTTATGTGGCCGTTGGCTAATGACTCGTGTTCGATGGTGGAGCTTCCTGTAAATGGGCTGGGACAATCAAGGAGCATGAGAGCTTCCCTGGACCATAACTGCCCCCCTCCATCAAGTGGGACTGGAATTGGTGACAGGTAGGAGTGAGATGGGAATAAAGGTTGGATTCTGTATAAGTGTTTAATTGATTCAGTTCCTTTTATTGTATTAAAAGGTAAGTGAAACAAGGAGCTGGAGTCTAGTTATATGTTTTTATGAAGTTTCAGTTTGTTGATATGAAATTAAGACAAATGGAATAAAAGTTTGTTTCCATGTGGTTTTGCTGCAATTCAGTTGCTATATTCCTATCAAGATAAAATTCTGTGTTTTTTTTTTCCATAAAAGTTACCACAACAATCGTTACGTAGTATTAGTACCCACATAATTATAAATATAGCTGGCTGGTTGGGTATTCTTTGAAACAGGAGAGGAATTAGGAGTTAGGTGTCAACATCTTTTTTACTCAGTTTTAATTTCTTTGTTTGTAATGAGATAAAATTGTACTCTTAACAAATTTTATAAAAGTTACAAAGAATCTTTGCCTAAGATAATACTGGAAAGTAGAACAAGTAAGAATATTGATTATTTTATTTGTAAGTAAATATAATAGTACTAATTAATTAAAAATAGTTTTATTCTTCTTTAATCCAACAGAAGAGAGGCGGAGAGTCTCAGTCAAAACCCCGCTCAAGAGGCACCCAGACTACAACGTAACAACAACAATGCTTGATAACAACAACAATAGCAACTACACCAATAGCGTCAACAACAACAGCATCATCGTTGGGCTGAGGAGAAGCTGGAGAAGGCTCGAAGCCCACTGCGTGTGGCATCCTCATCTTTATCGACACGGCCAGTACAACCTCAATCTTATAGCAGTGACTCAGAACGCTACCTAACTAAACTGGGTGAGTGGGTTTGCTTTGTTTTCTTATTTTATTGTTAGGTTGGGTTAAGTCCCCAGGTACTCATGACCCCTCTTCTTTGGGTTTGGGCTCTGAGGCAGTAGTTGGGCATAGTGGGTGGGTGTTTCTCTCCTTTCCTTTTTTAACAATAACAAAAAGCCCACTCAAGGGGAAAAAGGAGAGGAAAGAAAGCCAGGATGGAGGCTACATGATGTATAGAGTGTGTTTGCTCTTTTCTTTATTTCTTTTTAAGTAATAGGAACTTACTTTTCCCGATACTTTACAAATCTTGTAACTATAAGCTCATGCCTATTTTCCTCCAACACACAAGCTCATAAGTAAAGCACTCATCAACTCAGCATGTCTTCACCCCTATTATTCTTTTCCTGGTTATATAATGTCTCATATTTTAACTTACTTTTCATTACTTTTATTATGTAACTATAAACTCATGCCATACTTCCGACACACACAAGTTCCACACACACTCATCAACCTCCTCCTCTTCACCTTATTATTCTCCTCCACAGGCGTGACCAGGCAGCCTTACCCGGCTGAGAGGCTTCCAGAAGGAGCTTGGTCTGCACCGTGCCTCGGGTTAAGTCTACTCCACCATGACAGAGCCACAGGCAGCCGTGAACATCATGAAGGAGAAGATGGGTGACGTGGGGAAGTGGAGTACTCACTTGACCTGCTACGAGAGGCGCCCCCATCTGGAACCCCCTCTCGGAAGCTGGAAGCCGAGGAGAAATCGTATGTCTCTGTGTCACTCTATCAAACACACACAAGTCGTATTTTTAAACATATGGCACCTCAGTTCGCCTGTTTGAAAAAGCCTCTACGTAGAAGTTTTCAGGGATTTTCATGGGTGTTTAGTGACTCTAGTGATAGTTTAACATGCCCTCTGCACCATGGAAGGGAAAATATACATCATAGCCAGCAATTAATCTTCTCCTGTGGCCTTGGGAAATACTGCGTAAGTGCGAGTCGTCACGTTTAAAAGCTGTGGATCTCGTGAAAATAAACTTTTTGTATTACTGTGGCAGAAACTATAAATACGACATGATATGTTTTTACAACATAACATGTGATAAATAATACCATGTAAATATAGCTGTGACTCGGCTTCTTCTCAGCGGCCTCCTCCTCCTCCTCCTATCACCCCGTTTCCCTTAGAAGTTCTACACCGATGAAGTGGGCGGCGCATTGAGGGGCACATTGCCTTCAGGAAATGGAATCCATCCAGCATCTCCTCGCAGGAGAAGGACAGCTACAGTGTTTGTGTGCCATCTGGAACGTCATCCGATACTTTGTCTGCAGGTGAGGCATTTGGTTGGTTGGTTAGGCCACACTGATCCCCACCCACACATACACTTGTTTTTTGCCTTGAAAGTTTGTTTGGGTTTTAGCAGCTTTTCATTTGTATTTTTTCATCCTGTAACTTGTTTTTAGGTAGTTTTCCTCATCTTTCAGTCTTGTAACTTGTCTTTCAATCTTGCAACTTATTTTTTTGGGTCACCTTTCAGACCCTTGCATAAATATTTCTCTTGCCTTTCAATTCCTACAACTTCAACATAACTAGATTGTTTTTCCTCGTCTTTCAATCCTGCAACTTATTTCTTAGGTACCATTCAGACCCTTATTACACAATATTTTCACTTGCCTTTCAATTCTGCAACTTCATATCAGATTGTTTTCTTTGCTTTTCAATCCTGCAACTTATTTCTTAGGTCACCCATTCAGACCCTATGTATAATATTTTTCCTTGCCTTTCAATTCTGCAACTTCCATATCAGATTGTTTTTCTTGAAATCCTTTCAATCGTCTGCAACTTGTTCTGTAGGTCACCATTCAGACCCTTGTATAAATATTTCCCTCACCTCTCCTTCCTCGCCTTCCAGAGCCCCCTGCAGCTCCCACCTGAGAGCCTGGCTGCGGATATCTCTGCCTGCACAGCAGGGGCGCATGACTCATCTTGGTGGTGCGTCCCGATGGGCCGTGTGGCCCTCTGGCACCTTGGGAGTGTCGGTTACATGCCACCTGACAAGCTCTCCCCGTACCTAACCAAAGCTGCGGCCTATGGGAGTCTCCCACTTAAGGTTGTGAGGCGCAGGGAATTGGTGAGTGACTTTTTATGATAATTATGACCCTGATTCCCACTGATGGCAAAGATTGTAAGGTCCAGGGTCCAAGTATTGTATCACGATAATTCTGGAGTGTTCCACTTACAGCCATGATTCTAGGGTCCAGGATTCTAATAAAGGTACCCTATTTCTATAATAATTAATGTGTTTTCCTTAAGATTCTAGAGTCAGGGTTTAATATGTATGATAATTATGGAGAGTTTCCTAAGACCGTGATTCTAGGGTCAAGCTTTTGGTGAATGTTTGTATGAAAGTTTGGTAGGAAGTACTTTGGGAAATTTCGGGATCAATTCGTATAGCTGTTATTATTTGTTTAAATAAGACAGTGATTTGGTGGATTATCGTTAAGCAAACCAAGGGATCAATTTGTACCTTTGTCAACAGTTTACTTATGCGATGATTTGGCAGGAAGACTATATTGTAAACTGAGAGAAGGGCTTGTGTGTCAATGGTGTTTGCATGTTGAATCAATTTGTTACCTCTATCAGTAAGCTTATGCGATGAGTTGGCAGGGAAGACTTATGTGGCAGACTGAGGGAAGGGTTGCGTCATTAAGCGTTTGCATGTAGAAGGTCAATTTGTTATGTCTCTATCAGTAACTTATGCGATGATTTGGCAGGGAAGACTTATGTGGCAGACTGAGGGAAGGAGCTTGTGTCAATGGCCATTTGTACCTCTATCAGTAACCGCTTTAAGATGATTTGTAGGAAGACTTATGTGGCAAACGAGGGAAGGGAACTTTGCGTCATTGAGTGTTTGCATGTCAGGTGTTCATGTGAGGTTGCGTTTAAGAACAAGTAAACTTCCAAGAAGCGTGTGTGTGGCTGTACTCTCTCTAGGAAGTTATGTGTATTTTTTGTCCTTAATAACACTGTAGAGATAGCATTAAGTATTTATCCTTTGTTTGCCAATTTGTATATGCTCAAAATGGCGAACATTCTACTAAAATATTGCATGATTTAGGGAACAGGCAGCGAGAAGATGACCCGACAAGGGATTGAGCACTTCGATGACAGCAAATGTAGCGCTGCATATTACACCCACCAGTCATAAGTATGTACTGTGATCCCTCGACTGATTAGCCTCGATCAAACTACGACTGTAAACATAAGTGAAGAAATAAAAGATGCATCATGATTATTGTGGCTTTTTTTGTTATTGGTGAGGAAACTGGGAAAAATGTAGCTACTCTTCCTCCTCAATGGTTCTTCTTATTAGTTTCAAGCACTACTAATATTGTTTCTAGTCTAATAGTAGCCTTAGCCCACTGGAGGTAGACTAAAATGAAATTACTGAAGAGAAAAGTATGTGAAATTAGAATATAAAAAGAAGAAAGAAAGATTGTAGAAAATATAATTGTAAAATTAAATTGATACTTGGAGGAGAGATAAGATAGACAGATAGATACATAGATGGAGATAAGAGAGATAGATGGATAGAAAGAAAGAAAAATAACCCTGATTAAACGGCCCCATCAACACTATTACAAAACATATACATGAAAGGCGATGTTGACAAAGAAAATACTGGATGATAAACAAATCAATTTACTGTACAGAACACACACACACACACACACACACACACGCCTATCTCCTTAATATTAGTTTACAAAGGCATAACTTTCTGCAAACATCCTCCAGAAGTCACTCTCATATATAGGATCTCCCACTTCTCTGATTTAGAACTACATTATTTTTTTTGTTCTTTCCAGCACAGACAGGGAGGGAGGCCAGTGAACTGTTGTGCCTTTATTCCATGTTGTAGAGGTACCTGAGAAAGAGGATGCTGGGAAAGGAGCTGGAGATGAAATTACCAGAGCAGGATGGAGTACACTAACACCAGAGAGAGAAGAGAGAGAGGAGAGGAGAGAAAAGGATGCTTTGAAGAGAAAAGGGGCTGGAGATGAAATTACCAGAGCAGGGATGGATGTACTAACACCAGAGAGAGAGAGAAAAGGATGCTGAGGAAGGGCTGGAGATTGAAGTTACCAAGTGAGATGAAATTATTGTCAAAGAGAAGAGAGAGAAAAAGATATGGAAAAGCTGGAGATGAGATTTTAAAGTACACTAACACCAGACAGAGAGAGAGAGAGAGAGAGAGAGGAGGAGGATGCTGGGATAGGCCTTGAGATGCTTAGCTCTTGGCTGTTCACCATCAAGCCTTTATTAATACCTACATGGAAGAGTTCTGTACTTTTTAATAGTTTACAAAGGTTCTGGCACATACGGGAGTGAAAATGAGTTACCATGACTCTGAAATAATGGCCCCGGACATCCGCTTATCGACCACCATATTACTTTTTTCTTTTAAACACTGTACAGTTCTCTTACCTCGTTATCACCTGAGCGGCAATGATGGGGACAGATGTAGCGAGTTCTTTCTGTAAGCTTTCACTTACTGGCTAACTTCTTCCTAACCTTCCTCCCTTTAACTGCATCCATTTCTTCTTCTATTCTTTACACTTTGTGTGCCATTTCTTCCTCTTCTCAATCCTTCCCTTGGTGGCTTGTAACCTGCATATACCAGGTGTTCCTAATAACTTGCTGCCTCTGCTGTGCTTGCTGTCTGCTGCCTTAAATGGTACTGGAACATGTCCTGCTGGGCCCCTCCAACCTCCGTCACCTGGAACATGCATGTCGAGTGTCTGCTGAGGCGTTTGTGCCAATCTCCGTTTGGCGCGGCCTCCAGCTCGTGTGAGTACTCTCTCGGTGCTGAGCTCACTTTGTCTCTCCTGCGCAGAACCTGGGGCTGCTGCTGTTGTTGTTGTTGATGCTGTTGGTGCTGTTGTTGCTGTTGGGGTGTTGACTGTTGCTGCTGCTGTGTCTGGTGCTGGTGGAGACTGAAGAGTAAAGAGCCGAGGAGGCTGTCTCTGTAGCATGTGACAACCTGAGCCTCAATGTCCGCACTTCTTCAGTTTATGGAGGTACCTGAAGGTGCTGCCTCTTTACGCCCTGAAGCCACCTGAGGAAAGGGAGGAGAGCCGAGACTTAGTAGGACATATATTACAAGGGATAATTATATATATGGAGATACCAATAGAAGGCTAACATATAGAGGGAGTATGAAGGTGCTGCCTCTCACACCCTGAAACCACCCTGAGGAAGGAGAGTGAGACGAGACTTAGCAAGACATATAATACATGGGAGGTACTTATATAGAGACACCAATAGAAGAGCTAACATATAAGAAGGTACTGAAAATTGTTGTATCACACAAGGCCATCTGAAAGGGAAGGGAGGAGAGGAAAGGAGTTACCAGGTGGAGAACTGAGAGAAATATACTGGCTATATAGAGAGATACTGGTAGGAAAATATGAACTGCAAAGGATACTGAAGTAGAAAGTACTGCAAAGAGAAAGCCACAAAGACCTCTAATAGTCTCCTTATGATGGCATCCTAGGTGACGTTTCACTTAGGAGTTGGGGCATTTCAGGAGTAGTTTTATGACCCTGGTGGTAGTCTGAAAACCCTTCCTTTGTACCATGAACCTAAAAAAGCACTCATTGAGAATCTGACTGAGTCTACTTTTTGGCCGTAGAAATGGCTGATGTGTGAGAGTTAGTAGCATTGACCAACCATAGGGACTTCTGATAGCATCATAGAGTGTCATACTACCACGAACCACTTCCCACAAGACCCTAATTCTCTCCTTATAACAGCATCCTTAGTGTCTTTTCTACCCACCACAGACCACTTCCCACAGGCGACGCTTGTACTTGGACTCTCGCTGTGTGTGTCATGTGCTTGGCCTGTCGTGCCAGGGAGAGAGAACTTCTTGCGCACAGTTCACACATGTCACCAGTTTCTCCCAGTGTGAATCGCGCTTATGTTACGTTGTAGTCGCCTGGTGACGGCTTGCTCTGGCACAGCTACTTTCCGATCTTATACCTGTGGGAGATGGAATAAAGTCCTCCTTTGACTTATCTTTTGACCCTCTCTAAACTCTTTTATAGGTGCAGTGTTTAGTAGGGCTTATTTTTCTCTATTACTTTCCTATTATATTCAGACTTCCTGCTGCTATGAAAAGAAAAAGTATATATTTAAATGTCAGACCTCAGTTTGCCTGTTTGAAACTCTCATTGCTTAGAAGTTTGTAGGATTTTCATGGACTGTTTTGTTATGCCAGTGATGGTTTACCAAGCTCTGCACCTTGAGCAGAGAGGAGTCACCACCATGAGCAGTTAATCTTCTCTGTGGCCTGTTTGAAAGCCTGACTCACCTTTTTCTCGTGCTGGGGCCGGACCTTAGCGGAGAGTTGACGTCCGTGAACTCGCGCTGGCAGTGACTGCACTCGTGCCACAGTCTGAGGAGGAAGGTGGAGATTAAGGCCACAATAACAGTAAACAAAAAAGCACACTGACATTATTCCTGATTGATGAGATTGATGAAAGACAGGCATTTGATGGATGATGGTATAACAGAGGTTACTACACACAGCCTTTTTACTCACTCTGGTGCTTCTTGATGTGCTCCTTGAGTTGAATGGCTTCTTAGTAGGCATGTGCTTGATATAGGTAGATGTGGGTTCAAGTCATGGCACAATACATGCTTCTTGAGATGGTTAACCTGCTTCGGAGGGAAAGAGAGAGAGTTAACCCGGTAACTGTGGGATCATGTTTCTTGAGAAGGCCCTTCCTCTGGCCGAAAAAATATGTTTTCTTAACCTTATTTTGAAATTTCCGCTTCATCATAAGTGGGATTGGTCATGCCTCATAATATTTTGTCCTCCATGATAAAGTAATAGAGGCGGCAGGCGGGATGATTTTGATGAAGTGTTTGATAAAGCACCTCACGAACGGCTTTAACCGGAAAATAGTCAAAGGCTCTGTGAAGTGTCATGGCTATAAGGGAAGGCATTGCCGTCAGTTATAATAAGCTGATTGGGACCTCCTGACAGGTGGAGATTCAAACAAGGTTTAGTATTAGGTCCCTGTTGTTCATCATTTACATTAACGGTTGATTCTGGAAATAAATAGTGATGTTGGTAAGTTTTCAGTTAATTTTGGGGTCAGCATAATTAGAACGGATCAAAGATACTATTCTATTGCGGTGCGAAGATGATAAATTGTATGTTTGGACGAGGGGTGACAGATGGAGTTCAATGTCGGGAATGGTAGCATTATCCCGCTGCACGATTAGCACTTTGGATTTGGCTTTCACTGGTAGCCTGGTAAACTTATAATCCCAGGTCTTTCTCTGCTCCTCTGTGGTGGATAATTGGTGTTTCCCTTGTAGTATTGGCGGGTGTGCGGATATCCCCTCCCAAAGGTTCATGAATTTACATTTTTCTTCCATTGAATTGTAGCATACTTTTGCTCCGTTCCTGTAGCATGGTGATTTCTGTAGGAAATCCGCAGATCAGGGGGTTAAGTGTAGGAAGAAAGTAACCCCTCACCGGTTATTCTTTAAATGACACTCTCCTTAGCAGGAATCTTGTTATGATAGTTACGTTTTATCCTAAGCTGCGATGAAAACCAAAACATTCAAGCCAAGAATCAGCTTGCACAAATATGGTGCTGGAGTCCCAGCTATAGAGGCGCCAGAAAGCGAGTCTTCAAGCTATATTTAGCCCTAGTTAGACCTCATCTCCCATTATGCGAAATTGCAGTTCTGAGATCTGTGACGTAACATATTAGATTTATGTGCGAGAGGAGGGATGACATAAAGATTCGGTGGAGAGCTTATTTTTGCCAAATGAGGTTAGACTTGAACGTTTAAATTTGCGTTTTCTAGAAAGGCGATAGGATATAAAAAAAAAAGCTTAAAGTCGATGTTATTGTTCAGGAAGTAAGAGAGCAGAACATGACACGTAATAAAGAGTTTGTTATATTAATTCAGACTCAGCAATTAAAGTCTTAGGCAC
>NW_026110589.1:0-70000 GCF_024679095.1 Eriocheir sinensis | reverse complement strand
CCCCTCAACCTCCAAAGTCGACACAAATAGAATGGACCTTCTCTTTTTCCCTCACTCTGTCCATATCTATATCTCTCTTTTAATATGTCTCTATATGTCCTTTGTCTATCTTATGTTTATCTTTCGCCGTCCTCTCTCTCTCTCTCAAGCTCCAAAGTCAATACAAAGACAAGGATCCTTCTCTCTCTCTTTTTCCCTCTCTCTGTCTATCTCTATCTCTCCGTTTCTATCTATCTCTGATTTTATCTATGTTTATCTTTCGCCGTCCTCTCTCTCTCAAGCTCCAAAGTCAATACAAAGACAAGGATCCTTTTCTCTCTCTCTTTCCCTCTCACTGTCTATCTCTATCTCTCCCTCTATCTCTATCTATCTCTATCTGTTTATCTACTTACCTACCTACCTATCTTTCGCCGTCCTCTTTCTTTCCCTGTATCTATCTATCTATCTACCTATCTGTCTATCTATCTATATTTATCTACCTATCTGTCTCTCTATGTATCCTTCTCCGGCTTCCCCTCAACCTCCAGTGTCAATTCAAACACAAGAGTACCAGTTATCGACCTTGAGACACCGCCCATCGCTTTCTCTTCTCTTCTCACAAGGTCACCGTCGCCTAGTTGCATCTCTGGGCTCGGTCTTTGGTTTCACGCAGACTGACCACATTTTAGGCTACCGAGGGCCACGTCGAGGGCCAACCACCCCCATATATAAGGATGGTACTGTGCTAAGTCCATACACACTCTTCCAACGACCGCCGCGAGCAGACGGAGTACCAGCAGCAGGAGGCAGAAGCAGCAGTAGCAGAATCATGGCTTTAGGATACCTGGTACGTGATGCTTCGATGGGTTGATGAGTGACTATAGAGTGATGTGGATATATGACGTATTGATGTGATTTGTTGATATTTGCTTCCCTTGTCTTTATCATCCGCCGTTTTTCTCGTTTTGTTTCCTTACCTTTCTATTCCTATTTTGTTTCTCCTATGTCCATAAATCTCACCTTACTTCTACGAGATTCTTTTTTTTTTTTTTTTTTTTTTTTTTTTTTGCTCCCCTTTTTTCGTTCTCCTCCGTGAGCATTTTCTTTCTTCTCCATTCACCACTGCATTCGTTCTTCCTTCTGTCTTCTGCTGTCCTCATTCTTCCTTCTGTCTTCTGCTGTCCTCATTCTTCCTTCTGTCTTCTGCTGTCCTCATTCCTCCTTCTGTCACGGCCGTACGTTGCAACAAGCTGCGCCTCTCCGTCACGAGTCGCCCTCCTTCCCTTCCTTCACACACTAACGAGGCCGCCGTCCCCGCAGGTGTCGCTGGCGGTGGTGGGCGTCGTCCTCGCCGACCAGAGCTCGCATGTCACCTTCAGCCTCGGCGGCGCCAAAGCTCACCACCACAGCTCCTCGCACCACCACGCCCCGGCACACCACGCCCCCGCCCACCACCACGCCCCGGCTCGCCACCACGCACAACCCTCCTACCACACCACGCCATCCTACCACCCACAACCCGCCGACCACCCCCACCCCCACCCCCAGCCCTCCTACGGCGAGCACCCCAGCCCGCCTGCGCCAACACCACCAAGCCGTGGTGCCTCGAGGACGCCGAGTACCCGCTCTACGAGATCAAGCACGCCGCCGAGTACCACTACGAGAAGCTGCTGTCCCTGTACGCCGACGTGGCGGAGCTCAACACGGAGCTGTCGGTGGAGCGGCCCAACACCCTGGACGAGGAGACGTACCTCTGCCCCTCCGCCACCGCCTACGTCAGGCCGCTGCGCGCCGTCAACACGGAGGGCAAGTGGCGCGTGGTCGTCAACAACGTGGACGTCCACTACGAGACCCTGACGCAGACCGCGCGCGTCGAGGAGTGCCTCACCGCCGGCGACGCCTGCCCGCTGGTGCCCGAGTGCTACGAGTCCTCCTGCCTCCAGAAGTCCATCTACCACCGCTTCCTCGTCTACGACGCCTACGACCAGTACTTCCCCTTCGCCGTGGAGACCTTCAAGCTGCCCGCCAGCTGCGCCTGCCTGCTCGGCGCCTATACTATTGACCACTAAATTTACGACATCAAGTTTCACTGATCCTGCCCCTGTGATGACGGATTCCTCCCAACAGTAATCGCACTTGTCTCTGAGCTTTTTATCAGCTTCATTTCTCTAAGTTTCTTATCAGGTCTCTATGGTTTTGTCTGTCTTTTTATTTTCATTATTTAGGTTCCACTATAAACAGCTCCTATCACGAACACATAACTTATCTACCTCAAGCAAAACCCGCGGGTGTATGTAACCCGCCCCTCGAGGCCCTAGCCCGGCGAACAGCGACACGTAAAAGCAGTTCTCTAGTCATCTCGATGTGATAATATGTAACATACAGATATTAATATATATTATATTGCAAGTGTAAAATAAAAGAGCATATCTTTTTCTTCTTTATCTTGTCAGCTTTTAGCCATCCTCAGGCAAGGTCGCTTCTTTGGGAATTTAGCTTCGGGTTTGAAGAAGGATGAGCTTCCTGACGCCACGGGGGGATACTCGGGTTCCAGCCGTCTCGCCACGGCCCTCCCACAAGACCGTGGCGCCCATCAAAATGAAAGAGCAAATAACACATTTCATTCTACAATTCTTTCACACTGAAAATAAAAGGGAATCGAAAATTGTCTTCTGCAACACAACATTTATGAGGCCTGACCAAGGGCTCAAGGCCGAGGCGTTGGCGGTGCGTGTGTATGTTCGCCAGACGCTCCTCGCTGCGGCCGTCTTGGTGGCCACCCGAAGGATTGCCAAACGTTATTAGCTCAGTCAAGATTTCCAAGTCATTGCATTCTCCGTCCATCCGGTCATTAGCCCTTCACCTCCCCATCCCTTTCCCTCCCGACCACCTCTCTGCACCCCCCTCAGCCCCACCCCAGCCCGCGCAGGCCATACACGGCAAGCGCCGCTTGGCCGCGCCTTGCAAGCGGCAACCTTCCCGCCAGAGTCGGTAGGCTGCTATTTTTGGAACGAGGGCGGCGCCGCGGTATATAACCGAGGGTGGCGCGGTGGAAAGACACACTTCTGCGACTTCCACTTCTACAGCACCTGAGTGATGATGGCAGCGGTGAGGCTCCTGGTAAGTTGGGAGCGGATGCACAGGTGTAGTACAGGTGTAATACCAGACAGGACACACTCCCTCAGGTGGTGCAACAGACAGAGCTCTTGCAGAAACAGCCAGAGAGCGAAACCTAATACACAATCTCCCGCAGGCGGCGCTGGCGGCGTTCGCCGTCGTCCTGGGCGATCAGACGTCCCACGTGAGCATCAGCCACGGCAGAGCCCCGGCCGTCCAGCAGCCGCGGCCCCACGCCAGGCCCCGCCCGGTGCCCCACCAGAGCCAGAGGCCCACCTACGGCCCTCAGCCACATCCTACCCGCCCATCCTACCGCCCACAGCCAACCTACCCCCGCCCTACCTGCCCACGACCCACCTACCCCCCACGCCCTACATACACCCAACGACCCACCTACTCCCCACGACCATCCTACTCCCCACGACCCACCTACCCCACCACTCCAGCTTACGGCGTCCAGCCCCACGCACCCTCAGGATACGGCTCCGACGTGCCCGCCTGCGCCGCCGCTAGCGGCAAGCCGTGGTGCCTCGAGGACGAGGAGTACCCCATGTACGAGATCCAGGGGGCCGCCGAGCAGAACGCCGACAAGCTGCTGTCCCTGTACGCCGACGTGGCGGACCTCAACACGGAGCTGTCCGTCGACCTGCCCGGCTACCATAAGGAGGAGACGTACCTCTGCCCCTCCGAAACTGCCTACGTCAGGCCGCTGCGCGCCGTCAACTCGGATGGCAAGTGGCGCTTCATCGTCAACGGCATCAAGGTCCACTACGAGACCCTGACGCAGACCACGCGCCTCGAGGAGTGCCTCAACGAGGGCTCCGCCTGCCCGCTGGTGCCCAAGTGCTACGAGTCCAAGTGCCTCCAAAAGTCCATCTACCACCGCTTCCTCGTCTACGACCCCTACGACAAGTACTTCCCCTTCGCCATCGAGACCTTCAAGCTGCCCGCCAGCTGCGGCTGCCTCCTCGGCGCCTCCACCCTCGACCACTAACTCCACCAGCAGCAGCATCACAACTCTCACTCCCAACATGACCTACCCACTGACCTCTCCCGCCTGCAGAGTGCTCGACTCGCCTCTTATCCCTAGTCTAAGCCCGTCCCAAGCCCCGTCCCGGCTTGCCATGGCCCAACCCGGCCACACGTGAAGAAAGCAGTTCTCTAGTCATCTTGGTGCTCAACAAAGCCTCAACTTGCTCAGCGCAATTCATTAGTCATATTTAATATTCTGTTTATATTTAACTGTCGTGCTATATTGTAGCATTTCAGGATCATTTTCTCAGACAATAAACATAATGCATTAATACTCCCTGGTATCATTATTGTATTCTACTTTTTTTTCTGGTCTTTACGCCTTGCCACCCTTTAACATTTGAACAAAGATGAGCAATGTATGATCGTTACACACTCTGAAACCAAAAGAAGTGCTTCATCCACATCAAAGTTTGCTGATGACACTGAAGTGGAAGGAAAGTGTCTCCTATGGCCGATTGACAAGTCATCCACAAGGACCTTTATCAGTGGTCTCAAAATGGTGCAGCATCCTCTAACCCTGATAAATGTAAAGTCATGCACTTCGGCTTCAAAATTAGTTAACATATATACACAATGCGTGGGAAGAGTCTGCAGGTCGTACTTGAGAAGTCAGATCTTTAGCTCGATATCAGCAATGGCCTGATACATGCAAACTGCTGTAAGTCTGCATATAAAAAGTTTATTAGCATGATCGGCATCATCGCGAAGATATCTCATAGTAAGTCCGCAGGAATAATTTTTTTTTTTTTTTTTTTTTTTTTTTTTTTACATTGCAGCCTATTGCGCCGGTAGGCTTCTTCCCGGTGGATCCTGATGGTCGGTCCAAGGCTTCTTTCCGGTAGGTCCTGATGGTCGGCCCAGTTCTGGCGCAGGCGAGTGTTTATAGTGGCGCCATCTTGCATTGGCTCATGCTGCCCTCCCAGAGCTCATCTTTGATCCTAGAATCTAGAGTCCGGGTTGATAGGTGGTCTTCTGGACAGCATGTGGGTAGTTTTAAACCACTCGGCGGCGGCTGAAAAATCCCAGCTTGGTAGCACCGGGCGGGGATTGAACTCGCGTCCTTCCTGAACACGAGGCCGTTACTTTGACGACTCAGCCACCGCCTCCCTTCGCTTTCCTCATTGTTAAGACCTCGCCTGTAATACGCAGTACAGATCTGGTCCCCTAATTATAAAAGGGCCATTGAGCTAGTTCACTGGAGAGAGCACAGCAATGCACCATGAAAAATGCCACCACCTTTGAGGGCACAGGTGGATGAAAAACGATTCAAGCGACTCAGCCTCTTCACTCTGAAAAGACGACTTTGGGGGATTTGAAACAAGTCTTTGACTACCTGAAAAAGTTCAAGAACGTCGATCACTCCAATTTCTTGAGCTCCATACTAATCCGGTAACTAAAACTAACGGCCAACCCATTCAAGCTGGCCGATGAAACGCAGGCAGCACCAGGAGTTATTTTTCTTGGATAGGGTCGCCAGTTATTGGAACGAACTTTCTGCAGAAGCATTTTTTTTTTTCTATTTATTATTATCATTATTATTATTATTATTATTATTTTTTTTTATTATTATTTTTTTTTTTTTTTATTATTATTATTATTTTTTTTTACGTCTTCGCCTGTAGTGCCTGTAGGCCTTCTTCAGGGGCCTGGTGGTCAGCCCAAGCCCTCCATGGCGCTGGCAATTTTTATAGTGGCGAATTTATTTAGTGCGAAAACGATATTTGACCGTTACTTCATTGCAACAGGAGTGAATTGAGCGTCTCCATATATACAGAAAGTGCTTTAATCTGTTCTGCAAATCACTGCATTGCCTGACCGGTAAATCACTTCTTTAAAACACGCACCCCTGTTATAAGCCAACAAGCTTTCTGTTGCCCACTCCTCTGTGTTTTCTCCTCTTCCTCCCCCACCTTCTTCTCCCCTTCCCTCCTTCTCCTCCTCTGCCCCCTCCCCTCCTCACATCCCCCCATCCTCCTCCTCCCCATCCCCCCCTTCTCCCTCCCACCCACCTCCTTCGCCTCCTTATCATCATCCCTTTGCACCATAGAATATTTTTTAAGCGTCTTCAGAGGTTGCCATGAACTGATCCTCAAAGACCAGTTGGTGAGCACAAAGATGAAGCGGTAGTGGAGCATCGCGTCGGTGTGCTGGCGAGGCGTGAAACACATTCGTCTTTGACTAGGCTCATTTAGACATTCTGTTTACTGGAGAGTTATTTAAGTGATTTCCTATACCTTTGAATCTGCGTGTAGTGATAAAAAAAAAATACTAAATAAACTGTTGTAACAAAAAGAAAACTAGGACGAAAAAAATGGTGACGTAAAGTACATTTCTTTAGCATCCCATACTTTCCCGTCATCGATGCCGTCATCTTTCACCTGCAGAAAAAAACCACATTGATATAGAGTTAAGATAATTTTTTCAGTAATTATGTTTTCTTATGATACTGCTCGATCAAATTCCTCAAAATATCCTTTGCACACTTTCCCCAAGACAAGAGAACGTCATCACACCAACGCGTCGCTCGTCAACACCCAGGCAGCGAGAAGAGTCAAGGGACGTTACAGCATGACCAAGACGACAGCAATACCGGGGCAGGAAATTGTGGGCCATTCAGAGAAAACAAATAATAATGCATGAATGTTTATTGTCTCAGGAAGTAATCTAGTATAAATAGTACTTGTATTGCGCTGAGCAAGTTGAGGCTTTGTTGAGCACCAAGATGACTAGAGAACTGCTTTCTTCACGTGTGGCCGGGTTGGGCCATGGCAAGCCGGGACGAGGCTTGGGGCGGGCTTAGACTAGGAATAGGGGGCGAGTCGAGCACTCTGCAGGCGGGAGATCAGTGGTAGGTCATGTTGGGAGTGAGAGTTGTGATGCTGCTGCTGGTGGAGTTAGTGGTCGAGGGTGGAGGCGCCGAGGAGGCAGCCGCAGCTGGCGGGCAGCAGAAAGGTCTCGATGGCGAAGGGGAAGTACTTGTCGTAGGGGTCGTAGACGAGGAAGCGGTGGTAGATGGACTTCTGGAGGCACTTGGACTCGTAGCACTCGGGCACCAGCGGGCAGGCGTAGCCCTCCTTGAGGCACTCCTCGAGGCGCGTGGTCTGCGTCAGGGTCTCGTAGTGGACCTTGATGCCGTTGACGATGAAGCGCCACTTGCCATCCGAGTTGACGGCGCGCAGCGGCCTGACGTAGGCGGTTTCGGAGGGGCAGAGGTACGTCTCCTCCTTATAGTAGCCGGGCAGGTCGACGGACAGCTCCGTGTTGAGGTCCGCCACGTCGGCGTACAGGGACAGCAGCTTGTCGGCGTTCTGCTCGGCGGCCCCCTGGATCTCGTACATGGGGTACTCCTCGTCCTCGAGGCACCACGGCTTGCCGCTAGCGGCGGCGCAGGCGGGCACGTCGGAGCCGTATCCTGAGGGTGCGTGGGGCTGGACGCCGTAAGCTGGAGTGGTGGGGTCGGGGGGTCGGGGGGGGTAGGTGGGGGGTAGGTGGGTCGTGGGGTGTAGGTAGGGCGTGGGGGGTAGGTTGGCTGTGGGCGGTAGGATGGGCGGGTAGGATGTGGCTGAGGGCCGTAGGTGGGCCTCTGGCTCTGGTGGGGCACCGGGCGGGGCCGCGGCTGGTGGACGGCCGGGGCTCTGCCGTGGCTGATGCTCACGTGGGACGTCTGATCGCCCAGGACGACGGCGAACGCCGCCAGCGCCGCCTGCGGGAGATTGTGTATTAGGTTTCGATCTCTGGCTGTTTCCGCAAGAGCTCTGCCTGCTGCACCACCTGAGGAAGTGTGTCCTGTCTGGTATTACACCTGTACTACACCTGTGCATCCGCTCCCAACTTACCAGGAGCCTCACCGCTGCCATCATCACTCAGGTGCTGTAGAAGCGGAAGTCGCAGAAGTGTGTCTTTCCACCGCGCCACCCTCGCTTATATACCGCGGCACCGCCCTCGTTCAAATAGCAGCCCAGCGACTCTGGCGCGCGTTCAGTGCACAGCCTGTTGAATGGGGCGGGGGGAGTGCTGGGCGGTGGCTGACGGGGGAGGGGGTTGGGGGAAGTGAAGGCCTGATGACACGGCCAATATGGGGGCGGGGTCTGGGGGAAGGCTTTGAGGTGGATGGACCTTGATTTCCAGATGAGCGGTCAAATAAATCATCCATGTGAAGCTGTTTGTTTCCGTGATGAATGAGACGTCCTCTGCGTGGCCCGAAGGGAAAGGAGGTTGAGACGTTTCCCCCGGAGGGCCGCCTCTTAGAGGTTTTGCGGTGCACAGAGGCCTGCCGGGAAGCACGCCTCACACCCGCACGCTCAGCGGCCTGCTGATCGCAAGCACCTGATGCACTATTATGAGCTGCACCTTTTCGGGATAAGTTTACCGTTCTGTCATTCCAAAACGACGCTCACGGTTGTAGTTCAAGAAATCATAACAGAACTATTACGGCGATGAGCGAAGTGAAGGTGTAAAAAGAGCGTGGTGATGAAACCGTGACTCACCACTAGCATATTTACGATCTACATTCAGACACCATTAGTTGTTCTTTCTTGTCTGTTTGTTACCTCTGAAAGCCTAAGATGTGTAGCTCATAATCTAGTTCAAAGGGAAGCCCGCATCAAGACATATATTCCTAACCACCTACTCCAGCTGTCGATTAACATGCACATGAGAGTAAATCTAATCTCTGGTGTCTGGAGGGTGTGCTGTAAACATGTGGAGCCAGTAGTAAGGCAGCCATGTTAGGAGAGTGTAATCATTTTATCCATGTATGTGTTAACCTTTCTTCCATTTTTAACGTTGTCTTACATAACTACTTCTCCGCGGTGCAGTGGTTAGCGTCCCTGACTACAAATCTACATGCCTGGGTTCGATTCCCGGCCTGGTAGTTGGCGTGCAGCCCACCCAGATCATATCATATCAGAGGTAGTCCCGGGATATGCCTTTGCAACGGCTCCCGGATTTTTTTTCAGTCAATGTCAATGTTCTCGTGCTTTAACTTTTATTTTCTTTTTCAATATTCACTTGTCATCTAGGTTTTTTTTTTTTTTCCACTGGTTTTGCACATGTGCTTTAGCCTTCTGAATTCTTTGTCTTTCCTTCCAGCGTTTTTTTTAAGTAATTTTTCCTTTCTTCTATTTTCTCACTTCCTTTATTGCTATTTTTCAGTAGTGATATGTCAGCTAGGTGTTCGTCTGCGTCTTCTCTGTATGGCTGTTGTACAAATGTGTGTACCTTTCTAACTTCTGAGTATTGTTTGCAGTGCAGCTGTTCTTCCTTAATTTCGGGATGGTCCATAAATGGGTACCTGGGAAACCTGGGGAAGGTACACTGTGGTAACCCGGGTGTCCCGCGGCCATGTGTCGGGTTAAGGGTTCTCTCCCTCCACAGGTTCAAAGGGCTGATGTGACGGAGATGAGCACCGCCGCCACGCGCAGCCATGGTGTATGCTCCCAACTTTACGTACCTAACTTTACCTATATATCAAAATTCGGATAAAAAAAATTCAAGGTTTTGTTGTGTTCCCTGTAAAATCATAATTATTCATTCTATGTAAGTAGATTTGTTTTTTTTTTTTTTGTTTTTACAGCAGAGGGTCAGTTCAAGGGCATAAAAGATGAAACAAATGTGAAAAAAAAGCCCGCTACTCACTGCTCCTTAAAAGAATTAGAGGAGAGAGAGAGAGAGAGAGAGAGAGAGAGAGAGAGAGAGAGAGAGAGAGAGAGAGAGAGAGAGAGAGAGAGAGAGAAATAAAAATAATAGCTAATATATTATAATTTATTCAGGAAAAGTAAAATTATATAAAAAAAAAAGTTGTGCTTACCTCGTGGAGACTGTGTTCTGCAAATGATGAGCAGAAGGAGAAAAACAAGAAACGGGGGAATTTGTTTTCATATAAGGACATAATTAAATTTTAAACCAAAGAAAACTCGTAATTATCCTTCCTGACGTCCTTCTTTAACTGAGGCTGAGAGTTGGGCCTTGTTAGTGGAGGCTCTGCTCTGAAAACAAGAAACGGGGATTTAGTTTGCTTTTAAGGGCAGAATGAAAATTTTAACCAAAGAAAACTCGTAATTGCTCCCGACGTTCTTCTCTAACTGAGGCTGAAAGTTGGGCCTTGTTAGTGGAGGCTCTGCTCTGAAAACAAGAAACGGGGATTTAGTTTGCTTTTAAGGGCAGAATGAAAATTTTAACCAAAGAAAACTCGTAATTGTCCTTCCTGACGTTCTTCTCTGACTGAGGTGGAGAGTTGGGCCTTGTTAGTGGAGGCTCTGCTCTGGAAGTAACGGTCGGGAGGAGGAAAACAAGAAACGGGGGAGTTTGTTCTCGTTTAAGGACAGAATGAAATTTTTAACCAAAGAAAACTCGTAATTGTTGTTCCTGACGTTCTTCTCTGACTGAGGCTGAGAGTTGGGCCTTGTTAGTGGAGTCTCTGCTCTGGAAGTAACGGTCGGGGTGAGGAAAACAAGAAACGGGGATTTAGTTTTCGTTTTAGGACTGAATGAAAATTTTAACCAAAGAAAACTCGTAATTGTCCTTCCTGACGCTCTTCTCTGACTGAGGCTGAGAGTTGGGCCTTGTTAGTGGAGTAAATGGAAGTAACGGTCGGGGTGAGGGAAACAACAAGTGGGGAAGACGGGGAGTTAGGTTTCGTTTCAGGACAGAATGAATTTTTTTAACCAAAGAAAACTCGTAATTGTACTTTCTGACGCTCTTCTCTGACTGAGGCTGAGAGTTGGGCCTTGTTAGTGGAGGCTCTGCTCTGTAACGGTCGGGTGGAGGAAAACAACTAGTGGGGGAGTATTTTGTTTTTTTTTTTTTTTTTTTTAGTTCGCGTTTACTTTCTTGGTCCACTTTTACTTCCATTTCCTCATTCGTTGTTCTCTTCCTTCCTTAGCCTTTCACTTTTTTTTTCCTCCTTTCCCATTCCTTGCGGTTTTGTCTTCCACCTCTCCTAGTTTTTCTTTTCCTCCTTTTATTTACGTATTGAATTCTTATTTTCTTATACTTTTCCCTCTTTTTCAATCGTTTTTTTTTTCCCTCAGTTCTTTCACTACCATCCAACTTCTCACCACACACACACACACACACACACACACACACACACACCTGTCCTATCACCAATGTTTGAACGCTCCTTAACCATACCCCATTCTCTTCCATACTCTTACCCTCGTCGATATCTGCCTCGCCTAGTCTTCCTGCCTCCTCCTCCTCCCCCTCCTCTTCCTCCTCCTCCTCCTCCTCCTCCTGCGCATCTGTCGACCACCACCAACAGCTGTTACGAACGTGATCATTAAGAACGGCGGCCGTGTCTGATGGTGTTAGGGCAATTGTTTGTTACGGAAGAGAGAGAGAGAGAGAGAGAGAGAGAGAGAGAGAGAGAGAGAGAGAGAGAGAGAGAGAGAGAGAGAGAGAGAGAGAGAGAGAGAGAGAGAGAGAGAGAAGCGCAGTAATATTATGTGGTCTTGAAGTAGCAATTGACGGTTGTTATAGAACGAAGGGGAGCGACGAGAGAGAGAGAGAGAGAGAGAGAGAGAGAGAGAGAGAGAGAGAGAGAGAGAGACTGAAGGAGGAAAAGACAGGGAGAGGGAAGGAATGAGCTATTGCGTCTCGGGGCCTGGGAGGTGAAGGAAAAAAAGAGAAAACAGAAAAAGGAGACTAAAGAATGGAAGGAAAGAGTTGGCAAGAAAGAAACCGAGGTAGAAGATAATGTAGAAAATGAGGGAGAAAGTGATGCAAGAAAAGAAAAGAATAGGAAAAAGAAGAGGTAGAGAACATGCTTAAAAATGGAAGGACAGAGTAGGCAAAACAGAAACCGAGGTAGAAGAAAATGTAGAAAATGAGGGAGAACTGGGAATTGGAGAAAGTGATGATAGAAAAGAAGATAATAGGAAAAATAGATGTAAAGAAATGCGGACAGAGAAGAAAAGTAGATAAAATAAAATAAAAAAGAGAAGGGCAAATATGAATGGAGAAAAGCGGAAAGGGACGATAGAAAATTAGGGAATGGGAAAGAAGGGATGAAGGGCAAATATGAACAGAATAAAGAAGAGATGAAAGAAAAACAGAATAAGAGAGAAGTGATGTCGGGAAGAAATGAAAGTGGAAAGGTAAAAAGAAATGAAAGAAAAGAAGACAAAAAGAGACAGAGAGCAAATGTGAAAGTAAAAACGAAATATTTGCAAGACGAGAAGGAAAAAAACAGGACGAAAAGTTTAGAAAGACAAAGAGAAGAGGAAGAGAAAGAGAAAATAAGGATCGAGTGGAATATTGGAAGAAAATAAAAAGAAGAAAAACAGGAAAAGATGAAAGAAAAAAATAAGAAGGAAAGAAATAAAGAAAGAAAGAAACGTTGAGAATGAGAGAAAGAAGAGGAAGAGGGGAAGAGAGAATCAGAAACAAATAGAACACTGGGAGAAAATACAAGAAGAAAGCAAACAGGAAAAGATGATAGGCGTCCCTGTGCATCATCACCATCATCACCATCATCATCCTTGCCACAATCATGACCGTCGCCTTGCCTTCAGAAATTCCTAACCGCGACGGATATTTTGGGGGTGGTGTGAATTCTTACCCCTGACCTTTTTTTTCTCTCTCCTCTCTCCTCTTTCTCGATGTGCGTGTGTTTTGTCTCCCTTCCGAGGCTTCCAGGGAGGTTTCGTGAGCGCCATTGAGGAAGATAGGAAGTGTGAAGTTAACTAGAGCAAAGATAGATTGAAACTGCGCTCTGAATTTAGGTACAGCAGATTAAGAGTTCCTTTTATCTCCTCTCTCTGAATGTGCGTTTGTTTTTGTCTCTGTTCCGAGGACTTCCAGCGAGGTTTGGTGAGTGTTGTAAAGGAGGAGAGGAAGAAAGGAAGTGTAGTTATTAAGAGTTCCTTTTATCTCCTCTCTCTGAATGTGCGCTGTTTTTGTCTCCGTTCCGAGGACTTCCAGCGAGGTTTGGTGAGTGTTGTAAAGGAGAGGAAGAAAGGGAGTATAGAGTTAACATGAACAAAGACTGATCGAAATGGTGCTCATAATCAAGGTTGTGTATAGCAGATTTAGAGTTAGTTTTATACGGATATTAAATACTCCTAAAATACCCAATATTCGACAAAGAGGCTGTACACACTGCACACACTATTTACAGTATCCTGTGCTGAACACATAAAGTTCCAATCGAGCGTAAACACAGCTACGTTTACGATACAGGTAAGAGCGAGTTTTCATTTATTTTACATTTTCAAAATAATTAAACAACCTGCTTAGGAAAACTAAGGATCTCGCCCTGCGTCCTGTATTTCTTTATGTAAACAAAGCAACATGTACTTACCAAGTAAACGTTTCTTCTTTCCAAGCCAGAACAACATGGTAGCAGCAAACAGAGTTCTGAAGAGGACCTTCCTTTCTTTTTTGCATTATACATTGGAATAGTAGTTATTTCTCTCGTATATAAAAGTCTTCCTACGCTTGAAATCTTCTTTCATTTTAGCGTTTAAGCGGAAACGTACAATGTCATCTTTCCGTTGTAACTGCGGTAAAATCCATTCCTCTTCAAGTTGAACACCTCCCTTTAAGTTGCCATGTTGAAGTGCAGTGTATGTGTATTAACCCTCGAGTCAAATGAGGTCACTTCCAGGTCACTCACCCTTCCTTTCCTCATCCCCATTCGTTTGCCCTTATATCCTCCCTTTCTTCCCCATTTCCACTTCTACTTCACGGTTTCTTTTCCTTTTCTTTTGTCTTCTACATATTTAAAGCATCTTAAAATAATATATTATTATTGTTAATAAAAACCAATCCTTATATACCTTTTAAAAATAATCTTAAATAAGAATCAATCACCTGTCTAATTCAATTTTCCCAGTGCTTATGTGGTGAGCTGGCAAGACCCCAAGACTACACTCACTGCGAGCGTTAGATTGGTTTAATTTCTCGGTGCTGAACAATAATAGATTTCAATATGCCTCCATTAAGGGTTAAAGTACTAAGGTTAGCTTGACAATAATCATAAATGTCACTACAAGGTACGTGGTGGCGGGCCTCAGCACTGCTCAAGTAGAAGCTTTCATCCATACCAGGAAAGGCGCAAGACTGAACACATTTTAGGAGTTATTGCGGGTATGTATTTACCTAGTTGTAGTTTACAGGGGCCTGGGCTTTACGCTCGTATGTATGTATGTGTGTGTGTGTGTGTGTGTGTGTGTGTGTGTGTGTGTGTGTGTGTGTGTGTGTGTGTGTGTGTGTGTGTGTGGTTACCTAATTTTATTTATCTATTTATTGCATAATCAATGTTTGTCTTGTGTTATCGTCTCCTTATCTCTTATATGCAGCGGAGCTCTTACGTCGTGGATGTTACGCACTGCAGCACCACCTCGCTTAATCATTCCAGGGGCTGTTATATGCGGAATATTATAAAAAAAGGCCTTTTTATCTGGGGCGAAGACGCACTCACTCGCAAGTGCCTTTTCACGGAAAGTTTCCTACTAGCTGATGGCGAGCTGTTAGCTGTGATCTGGCCCACGGTGTTGCGGACTCGCTTAAGCAAGAGTATATATAGCGTTGTCGATACCCATGCAAGCGGACAAAGGTCGTTAGAATCTTTTTAGTCACTTATGTTCCCTGTCTTACAGTATGGCTATAGAGACATGGACACTGAATAGTGTGACATGGGAGAGGCAATGTTGATGCCTTTGGTACGAAGTGCCTTTGCAGGATCAAGGGGTATTGCTGGAACGATTTCTTGTCGAGACCAGAGACTAAACAGTGAAACTGAATCGAGGTCTGTTACCAGCTTAGTCCGTGGACGCCAAATCAGGACTATATGGGCACGTTGCACGCCAAATCAGACTATAGGGCGCCTTGCACGCCACCTGGTCGTCGACCCTGCTTACAAGGTTATTCCTACAGAAGACAACCCTGAGTGTAGGAGATTTTATGGGCACGCTGGAGGACTTTTTACAATGGGTAGGGTGGCTGCGTTGGTCTCGAGGACTAAATCGTCGGGATTATAGGCGGCGAGTGAGTGAAACGACGTTCCCCGTGCGTATGATCCCCGTAAGGTAGTTATAATTGTTAGGAGAGGAGGAAAAGGATCAAGGAGTAGAATGGAAAGAGGAACCTAATGAACATGACCTACAACAATTAAGTCAATGCAGGTTAAATGTCACGGAGTGTAGTGTTCTGAGTGCAGGGAAAATAACCTATTACGTAATGCTTCTTTAACTGATCTCTCTCTCTCTCTCTCTCTCTCTCTCTCTCTCTCTCTCTCTCTCTCTCTCTCTCTCTCTCTCTCTCTCTCTCTCTCTCTCTCTCTCTCTCTCTCTCTCTCTTGCATTTTAAACAGGCATTAAAGGAACAGAAAACAAGTGCTTTAATCACTTGAGCGTTGAAGGATGATAGAATTATGGATGGCTCTATTAAGACTGAAATAATTCAATAGTTTGGGTCAGGCCTACCTAGTATCTGTGTGCAAACAATGCAATAAGTGAATATATAATTACAATTTACTCCATCCGTATAATATTAGCATCATTATCCCTAGCACACTAAACTTATATTTGTATTACACTATCACTGAACATGGGTATATATACCCGACAATGGAAAATAGGAAGAAAATAGTAAATATGCATATATATTCAGATTAACAATTACACTCTAAAATCGATCTACGTTACTATTATTTAGCCTAATGTTTCTTCTTACCTCATACAAATAAGGTCCTTAATGAATGTATAAAAATAATGAAAATAAGAAAAAATAAATAAAAACTGAGAACTTGAAAAAAAAATCATCAGAAAGAAACGGCACCACCAATTTCAACAAAATCTTTCAAAACCCTTCCCAGGTGTGCTGCCTCTGCTCACAAGGGTCACCAGTAGGCTAACCAGCGCATGCGCAAACTGTAGGAAGGGCACAGAAAAATAAACTATATTTAGTACACTGAAAATAATATATCACAAGAATATAATGATTAAAAGTATGTGTCTTGACAATTACCTCAACTTACCTCCCAGAGTGCACTAAATGGCCGAATCGAAGCAAAATAATGATATCTCACCTCAGTCTCACAAGGAGTTTCAGCAGTAAGGTAATAGTGGGTCGGGCAGACATGTACATGGCATCCATAACACATGAAGAAAGTCTTTCCGTCAGCTTCGACGAACACTTATCAGATCGGACCATGGGTTCCTAATTTCTGCTGCTGACGGCCCTTTCTATGTCACCTACGGCAAAGGGATTGAGCAGGCACACTTTGCTGATGACTTGCCCGCCTTTCCAGTGATTGAGGAGGGGCGTACAGGCGATGTTCATCCGAGGGTTTGATGAGCTGGAAGACTAAGTCCTGCATACTTGTTTTCTATTTCAGCTGGATGCCTCCTACACTGTCAGCGTTGTCCTAGTGGATAATCCAGGGATTTATAACAACTGCAATTATAATGACAAAGAAGATACACAGTGACCACCTTTATGTTTCCCTGCTGCAGCTGCTCTTGACACACATTTCGAAACGTCATCGAAGCCCGTCAAACGAGTCGATTCCTCCTTTTGTTTCATTATACAACTGAATTTTCTCTGGCTTTCCATTTTCATTCATTGTCGGTTGCATAGCCATCGACGACAACAGGAGGACATTCTTCTTTTGTGTGTGATCCTGGTTGGCACGTAGGACACTAGCACCATGTCCCTGGTGAAGAGGAAGGCGGTGCTACCTAGCGGGCAGGTCGCCTTATCTTTCACTGCATCTGGTACTTACTTCTTATTCCGTTGACTGTGCCAACCAGTGTCATACCACTGTTATGGAGAAGCTCCTGTATTAGTGGAACATATGTAAACAAGTTGTCTGCGGTGACGTTGCGGTTGGTTTGGTGGTAGGATCGTGTAGTGTCTTTTGAAAACATATGGCCGACCTTTAGCCCTTCTCTTGGGCAATGTCCCTCTTTCGCCAGGTGAGGAATGCTGGAAGGTACTGGCGTTACCGGTACTAAGCGGTTCTGAGTAAAGTACCGTCAGTACCGCTTATTGCCGCCGTCAGGTCCGCTTAGTGTCGCTCGCCAGCACCGCCTGGTTGGTTGGCTGTGGGTGTAGAGACGAGAAAGGCTTTGCTGCCCGTGTATGCTGGACCTCCTCAATCTCTCTTGGCAGAAAGATCGTCTAACAAACACATGGCAACAGCCATATTATACGGATCTCCAAGCCCAAGGACCCGACCTCCTTGCGCCCAATATCATTACTCAGCTGCCTTGGGAAGATGGCTGAAAGACTCGTCCTCGTTCTCTTGAAGGGGCGAGCTGGACCTCTACACCAGTCCCTATTTGCTTATCTACCTCAAACTGGCGCCACCAACTGTCTCACTTCCTTTATCAATGAGATGACGCGAGGACACTTCTTGGTTGTTTTTATCGACTTTGAAAAAGCCTTCGAGCTTACGAGCCCCCTAGCCATTTTGACAGCCCTGCACGCAAGGGAATTTAATGTCGGGAGAGCTGCTCTCGTGGGTAAGGAGTTCTTCCAATGTCGAGGAGCGAGCGTCTGCTTTCAAGAAGTGTCAACTGTACACCACTCACGCTAAGGGCACTCCTCAAGGCAGCACCTGAACCCCTTCCTTTTCACGTCGTGATGGAGGAATAATGGACGTGATTATGCTCGAGGGGTTAAGCTGGTCTGCAATGCAGACGATCTTGCTCTCGTGTTCCAAAGGTGGGACTGCTTTGATCATGCACTTCTAGACCTCGCGCTTAGGTGAAAAGTGTGCTGAGCTTGGGTTAAAGATCAACATCAATAAAACCAGAATCATGGTTTTCGGGTGACGACAACCTGAACGGGCGCTCTCTCTCGGTGGCAATCAGCTCGACTTAACTACAACCTAGCAATACTTGGGCGTATGGCTGGATAGGCGCCTCAGCTTTGCGATGCATGTACACGCGTGAGCAGGTCGCAGCCCGTACCAACATTCTACGGGCGCTATCAAGTCGCAGTCGCAGTCACCGATTGCGGGATTTGTACGTCCATGCCGTACGATCTGTGATCGACTACAGCGCACCATACCGAGGCTCCCTCACCACTCAACTCCTAACCAAGCTCGAGGTTGCCCAAAACGATGTCGTGCTCGTCATAATACGGATTCTATCCCTTTCTCTGTATCTTTATCTCCAGTTTCCTTTCCGGCCGTTTTATCTCTGCTGTGGTAGACAGTCACTGTTCTTCCCCTAAACCCATCAACAGTGGTGTTACGCAGGGCTCTGTCCTATTACCCACTATCTATCTGATATTCATCAATGATCTTCCCACAACAAACTGTCCTATCCGCTCGTACGCAAATGAATCTACTTTGCATTATTCAACTTCTTTCAAGAGAAGACCCTCGCTACAAGAATAACAAGATACCAGACTGGAGGCTGCAGAACGCTTAACCTCAGAACTTGCTGTCATTTCCGATTGGGTCATAAGGAACCTGGTGTCATTCAACTCCTCAAAAACTCAGTCTCTCCACCTGTCAACTCTACACAATCTTATAAACATCTATCCCCTATTCTTCAACAACACTCAGCTGTCACCTTCTTCCACAGTGAACATCCTCGGTCTATCCTTAACTAAAAATCTTAACTGGAAACTTCACATCTCTTCTGTAACTATATCAGCTTCCTGGAGGTTGGGCGTTCTGCATCGTTTTCGCCAGTTCTTTTCCCAAGCACAGTTTCTATTCACATACAGGGTCCTTGTCCGCCCTCGCAAGTAGTATGCATCTCACGTGTGGGGGGCTCTCTTGGACATAGTAGAGTCTAAGGCTCTTCGTCTCATCAACTCCTCTCCTCTTACTGACAGTCTCCTATCTCTTCAATTCACTGCCATGTTGCCTCTCTTCCTATCTTCTATCAATATTTTCACGCTATCTGCTCTTCTGAACATGCTAACTGTATGACTCCCCCCCTTCCGTGGCCCCGCTGCACACGACTTTCTACTCTAGCTCATCTTTATACTGTCCAAATCTCTCCTTATGCAAGAGTTAACCAGCATCTTCACCCTTCATCCCTTACGCTGGTAAACTCTGGAACAATCTTCCCTCGTCTCTATATCCTCCTGCCTACGATTTGAACTCTTTCAATAAAAGTATCAGGACAATTCTCCTCCCGAAATTGACCTCTCTTTTGGCCACTCCTCTTAATTTTTTATCGGAGAGATTTGCGAGATTTGTTTTCATTATTAATTTTTTCTTTGCTGTTTTCGTAACTGCCAAAAATAAAACTGATGTTAGGTGGCTAACCTTCGGGCAGGAGGAGTGGCCTTCTCTCCAACACCGCATATGGACGGCGTGCACTGCAGAAACTCATACGAACTTCCCCGACCTATCTATTTCACTCTGATGGCTCAGGCCTAACGGTAGCCACCGAATGATGCAGCTCATGGATATTGGGTGCACGACGCCTTAGAATACAAGCCCTCTTACTTGACTACCATGACCTTCCCCAACCGCAATAAACCTCTTCACTACTTTGGACAGTGGACACCCACGACCTTGAAATCGCACTACCAAGCGGAGTCCGTGCGGGTCCTCCTTCCCTGCTCTGATTCGCCAGGGGCTCTGCACACTGGACTTTCTAGCTGCCCTTCCACAGCCTTTTGTGTATTACCGATGGCTCTGTTGATGACGACGGCTCTGTAGGAGTAGCCTTCACAAACAAAAAACACCTGAGCGCAGGCGTCTCTCCCAAAGGGTGTCAACTCTCCAGGCCGAATTGGCAGCCATACTCGAGGCACTATTCCACGCTAGACCCCCACCACCACCACCAACATTGTCATAAACTGTGACTCACTGTCCGCCCTCCAGGTGCTCCAAAATGGCAGTATCACTGACAATACGCAGTTCTGAACTTCTATCTTCCTACATGCGGATAGACTCTGCATCTTAGGCATACTGCATTGGATGCCAAGTCGTTGGGTTGGCAGGGGACGAGAAGGCGGACCAGGCGGCCAACCTGCACGGACCTTGCCCTAACATCACAGTGAAAATTGCGCCGAGCTGGGCCATAACTCAGCGAACGCTCAACACCGCCGCAGCAAATCTCACACGCAACCATCTCCAAGACCTCATAACTCATGTATCCAGCTCAGCCTCCCGGTAAAGGACTGCTACTATGTAATTACGAGCCTTTCAACGCCCACCTTCCTGAACGCCATAGTAACTCGGATGTGCCGCCTTCGCCTCGGATTTCCAACACTCGCTGAAATCAGCAATAGAGAAGCTGACCCCTGCCCTCTCTGCCTCGGCTCACAACGGGATCTGCTAATTCATTCCATTCTTGAATGCCCAACAACAGAGCTGCTCCATCCCCCACACAGTCTACCTGCCCTTTAGACGGAGCCATGGCTCAACAACTGGGTTGCTGAACGTGGCCACCCACTGGCCCCGGAGATTGCAAAACTCGTGCATTCATACCCACCACCGTAAGACAATACACCTAGCAAGTCTACTCAGACAGGCTCCCCCATAGCCCGTGATCCCCCCAAGGAGTTAACAACATTTTAAAGGGCTGTACAATATAAGTAATAATAGATGAGAATAATCAAAGGTTATCTCGTTATATACAGAAGATTATTGATAGCCTACTCCTGAAAAAAAATAACACACACACACACACACACACACACACACACACACACACACACACATTTCATTACTTCGCCCCTATTTGCCTTTCAGTACTTCTCAATCAACCACTGTTGGAAATTAGTGATTACACACACACCTCGCCCTGTAGCGCCGGTACGTTTTCTTTTTGGGCCTGGTGGTTGTCTCAAGCCCCTCATGGCGCAGGCATTTTTTTATATAATGGCGCCAGTTATGCTTGGCTCATGCTGCTCCTCTGAACTCATTCTTGATTCACTTGTACGGTATCTTCTTGAGTCCGGGTTGACTGGTAGTCTTCTGGACAGGATGTGGGTAGTCTTAGGCCACTCGGCAATGACTGAAAAATTCCAGGTGGTAGCGTGGTGATTCGAACCGACGTTGTCCATGGCGCCGTGAATGCTAGGCCCGCACACTAACGACCTAGCCACCGCCTACCTATTGCAAGATGTTAGCTGCTTTTGTTACACAATACTGCATTTTGTAATTTTAAAGCTGTATGACTAGTTTCAGCCACACATGTTGTGTTTTACCAGGATGCGGAACAAAAATCTGGTTGATCTTCTTCACTTTGGCCCCTGAAGTATTGCCCCGGGGACATATGTCCCCAGCCCCCCCGCTCGCGACGCCACTGCACAAGGGTCCGACATGCAGCTGGGTCGAGGAGATGAGCGGGAGGGGGTCAAAATACTACACCCACCTGTGGGGCCTCGGAACGCTGCTGTGCTTAACCTGACTTTGTTGCCTGGGGGCAGCAGGAGCGGTGCGAAGTTGGAACTCTCTAGGTCAAGCGCGAAAGTTGGAACTGTCTCTCAGACTCTCTCTCTCTCTCTCTATCTCTATCTCTCTCTCTCTGCCGGCCAGGCTGTTTCCTTTCATACCTACGCAGTATTACATATCGCTCAGACAGGTACTTAGTTCAGTACTTTGCAAGCTCGGTACTCTGCAGTCTGCATTGTGATCTCTGAGTCTGTGTAATGAATAAAGTAGATCTGCAACATCCTCTTTGTGTGGCGCGGATCCGGAAGCGGATGTTTATTTCATCACAAATACAGATGCAGATGCGGATGTTTCATTTATCAGAAATGCGGATGCGGATGCGGATGTGAAAAAATTATGCGGATGTTCCATGGATGTGATGCGGATATCCGATACACGACTAATGTATACAGCTGAATGAGGTATATATAGGAGAAAAAAAGCTCTAAGTCCACCTCCCTCCCTTTGTGAGTTGTCATTAAATTTAGCTGCAGCATTCACCATCCATGCTCCCAACACCCCTGCAGGCTAAAAACAAGAATGTCGTGCGAAAACTAATAAAAGGAAGAGTCAAAGCAATTGATCACTGATATGATAGAGCAAGAACCACACAAAACATAAGAAATTAGGTGTTTGTAGAATTAATGTATATAGAGTGAATCTGTGTCTGTATCCATGCATATTAAACATTTTTAGAGAGGGAACGTTATAATAATTAACTACCTAAACTAAACCAACACTTAATACCACGTGATGATACTGATAAGTTTCTTTTAACTTTCTCTTTCTTTTTCTTCCTATTACAGGACCGTGATGGTAGCTTCGCGGTATTAACAAACTTGTTGTACAAGAAAACTCAAATGGCTCGCGTGTTTACTCATGACTTCCTGCTTCTCGAGGAAAAGGTGCACAGTTGTTGATGGCCATACCCAGGCGGTGCTTACTTTAAACAACTCTTTCAGTTTTTTCCTGATAAAACCAAAGACCTTCAGGGCGCAACTCTTAACGTGAGTAAAGAAAATTGCTCCCATAAAATGAACAGTCATAAGTCAAGTATAATATAGTAATTTGTGATATCCTGTAGCACTATAAAGAAAAAAAAAAGTTTGTAAACTTAATACATTTCTCTTATGAAGAACGATGTTAAAAATGTTTTGATTTCTATACATTAATATAAAATTACTATATTCAATCCCACATCTGCAACTCTGTAGTATATGAAATAGTTACAGTTAAACGGTTGCAGGGTTACAAATGTGGGAGTGAATATTGTAATTAAAAGTCAGAGGCAGAGGCAAACATAGAGGCAGACAAGAGTGGTCGCACGCTGACAGAGGGGAAACGCCGGAGCATGGCAGGGAAAGCAGGGAGTCAGGAAGATAGGGAGCAGGTGCTAAAAGATGGAAGCCAAACGCCCTCCTTCGTATTGCCCTGCCTCAAAGATGCTGAACAGAATCCAACTGGAAGCCATCAGCGACTCCAGTAAGGAGAACTCCAGTAAGGAGAACCCCAGGCTATGAATTTACGTAACAAGATTATGGGTTTTGGGTATGGCTTCTGAGATGCTCTGGCTGTGTCTCACCGGCAGTGGAGGAGGTATGCGTCTGACGCCCCCTTAAGGCCCAGTCACACTGATTTTACGACCTGATAACGACCACTCACGACCCCAAAATGATGCGATTCACACCCACCGCTTCCCAACCACGTAGGTGGCCCAGCAGTCGAGTGACCGAACAGCTACCGGCGGTCGTCCGGTGTCCGTCCAGTGGGTAGCCGGACAGCGACCATGGTAAGATTCACACCTTGACCTCACACTTGGAGTCAGGCCAAGACGCCCTACATGGGCCGATCGGTGACCGACAGGCAAGGGCCGGTACGCATCTTGTCGCAATGAGGAAGGCGATCTCACGTAACATCCTGCTGCTGACGTCACACGTCCGCTGTGCACTGTCATACACAAGGAGAATTTTCCGTTCATACGTTATTATCAGCAGTTATAGTAATATTATCACCCACTTACTTTACACATTTCTCTTCCTTAGCTCTTTAAATTGTTTGTGAAAAAAATAATTACATTCAAAGGCAATAAAAGTTCTCTGTGTTTCACTGCAGCATGTGAAGGATGGTTGTAACACCCCCAAATTTGCCGTAGACATGGAAAATAAATCTCCAAACAATCTTGGTTTAACCAGTAAGTTAGTATGTATGTTACAACATACTTGTTCTGGAGCATTTCCATCAATCTGGACAGTGAAGAAGGTGAAATTAACAATCCTTTTTGAAAATGAAATACACCTTTTCACCCTCAAATGAAAAAAGTTGAATTTCAAATATAAAAAGTTGAAATTCAAATTTAAAAAGTTGAAATTCAAATTTAAAAAGTTGAATTTCAAATTTAAAAAGTTGAATTTCAAAATAAAAAAGTTGAATTTCAAATAAAAAAGTTGAATTTCAAATAAAAAAGTTGAATTTCAAATTTAAAAAGTTGAATTTCAAATAAAAAAAAGTTGAATTTCAAATTAAAAAAGTTGAAATTCAACTTGAAAAAGTTGAATTTCAAATTAAAAAGTTGAAATTCAAATTTAAAAAGTTGAATTTCAATATTAAAAAGTTGAATTTCATACTGCATACCAGCAGTAACCCATTGTGTTCCATTGCATTTTAGCTCAAAATTTTGATCAGTGTTCTGCCCCTCCTTTAAGAACAGTGGTGGTTCAGGTCTTGTTGAAACGTTTGAGTAAGATAGGTTTAAGTTGAATCAGTAATTGACCTTCACATTCAAACTATTGAAAAGTAAGAAAGTCAAGGCCCGAAAACCATGAAGACAAATCTGGTTTATTCAAAGAACTACCTACAACGTGCACTTCCCAAATCATTACCAAGTAGAGGAGTTTAAGCTGCTCTCAAAGCAGTCTATAGTGAGCAACTGAAGAGTCGGAGCACAAGTCAGTCACACGTGCACTCTAAGCAGTCTAATAAACACCTGAAGAGTCAAAGAATCTAATTACTCAGCATCGTCTGTGAACGAATGAATCGTGCGCCTGCAGAGAGGCACCTACAAGAAACGAGTCTCGCCGATCGGTCACTGTGAGCCCAGATCTGTCTATTACGTCTGAATCAAGTGACCGACCCAGCATATCGTACCGCACCCCGGCAGAACGACAAGTGAGTCCGCGGCGAGAGGATCTCTCCCCCCCCATACATTATTCAATGGGGAAATGCTCCGACACTCGTTACTTCCCTAAAAACTTATATCGCCTAGTATATCATTCAGTATATCTATTTTGAGGAACTATATGTCACTTGCAGTTGAAAATCACCAAAAAACTATGCATGGGGCCCTTCGGAGGAAAGAAGTCATTTATAAAGGAGTCGTCGACCGCGACGGACGTCCGTCCCTGCCCTGCTGTGAGCGGCGGGTTATTACCGAGCTCACCGATACATCTACCGCAGAGCAGCAGCGTAACAGCCTTCATTAAGGAATAGTTCCATGGCATGTATTATATACATGTGAGGGGCTTCGTGGTGCATTGGTTAGCACACTCGGCTCACAACCGAGAGAGCCCGGGTTCGATTCCCGGGCGGAGTGGAAAATTGGGCAGCTTTTCCGATACCCTACGCTCCTCTCCACCCAGCAGTGAATGGGTACCAGGTATTAATCGGGGTTGTGTCCTGTCTCCTGGGATCTGTTCCTTCTCCTATAATTCCTTCCTCCTATCTCTCCGGCATATGACCACAGATGTTGCGCCGACTAAACGAAACTTTCCAACTTTTACATACATGTGACTTCTTAACTTTATATATATATATATATATATATATATATATATATATATATATATATATATATATATATATATATATATATATATATATATATATATATATATATATATATATATACACACACACACATAAGTACACACATAGAATTATATAGATTGGTAGATAGATATAAATAGATAAATAAATAGATAGAGATAGATAGATAGAGATAGATGTAGATAAATAGATAGATAGATTGATAGATATAGACGGATAGATAGATATATGTAGATATATATGTAAGTAAATAGATATAGATAGATAGATGTAGATAGATAGATAGATTGATGTAGATGGATAGATAGATTGATGTAGATGGATAGATATAGATAGATAGATAGATGTAGATAGGTAGATAGATATAGATAGATAGATCGATGTAAATAAATAGATAGATAGATACAGAGAGAGAGAGAGAGAGAGAGAGAGAGAGAGAGAGAGAGAGAGAGAGAGAGAGAGAGAGAGAGAGAGAGAGAGAGAGAGAGAGAGAGAGAGATGGATAGACTGAAGTATTGAAATCTACACTCTCTATAGAAAGGTTACGGGGAGACCTGATCGAAGTTTATAAATGGATGAAGGGCTTTAAATTAATGGGGATGTTAATAGGGTTTTGATTGTTAAAGAATCAGGAAGGATATACGTAGCAATGGAGTTCAGTTTGATAAATTAAGATTCAACAAAGACATAGGCAAGAATTGGTTTACCAATATAAATTGGTGAATGGATGGAATAGATTTGGCAGTCATGACGTTGTGGCTGCCAATTATACCATAGATACATATTCAGGAAGGGGCTGGATAAAGTCGTGGATAGTGAGGTAATTAAGGTGGGGTTAGGATTACAGGACCTGCCTTGCAGACCCTTTTAGTTCGCTTGAGAGAGAGAGAGAGAGAGATTTACATAGATTTACATAGAAAATCAGACCACACAGACCCCATGGTCCAGACTTGGTGGTCTGTCCTTAAACCTAAGTGATTTTACATTAATCAGAAGACTCCAAAACGTTGCATTTCTACTCTAGTTGATATTAAGTTGAAGGAAGTGACGGTCGAGCTTATTTTTGAAGGAGTCAATCGTGTTACACTGGACCACTGACGGTGGAAGCTTATTCCATTCCCGCACTACAACGTTGGTGAAGAAAAATTTGGTGCAGTCTGAATTTACTTGTCTACATCTGAGTTTTACGCCATTGTTCCTCGTGCGCAAAGTGTCATCGATCATAAACAATGTTGATCTGTCTACATTTGTGAAACCATTAAGTATTTTAAAACATTCGATCAGTTTTCCTCGGAGGTGACGTTTCTCAAGAGAGAACATGTTAAGGGTAGAAAGCCTTTCTTCGTAGGATTTGTTGCGCAAGGAAGGGATCATTTTCGTTGCCCGACGCTGAACACCTTCTAATTTAGCAATATCCTTTGCATGGTGGGGAGACCAAAACTGTACCGCATATTCCAAGTGGGGTCTGACTAAACTGTTGTAGAGCGGGAGTATTACATCTTTATTCTTGAATACAAAGTTTCTTTTAATGAAGCCCAACATTCTGTTCGCTTTATTTGCTGCATCGATGCATTGCTGTGAGAATTTGAGGTTTGACGCGATTTTGACCCCCAAGTCTTTGACGCATTGAACGCTTTTGAGTTTAACGCCGCGCATTTCGTATTCGAACTTCTTATTCCTCGTTCCAACTTGAAGGACATGGCACTTGTCTACGTTAAAGGGCATCTCCCATCTATCCGACCAAGCTGAAATTTTGTGCAAATCCTCTTGGAGGCTTTGCCTGTCTTCGTCAGTGAGAACCGAGTTACCAATCTTTGTGTCGTCTGCAAATTTACTAATGCGGTTATTGAGTCCAACATCCACGTCATTGATGTAAATAATGAAGAGCACTGGGCCAAGGACCGAGCCCTGAGGGACGCCACTAGTGACAGGCGCCCACTCTGAGTTAAATCCGTCAATCACTACTCTTTGTTGTCTGTTGCTCAACCAATTCGCGATCCATTGGTTTACTTGACCGTCAATACCTATTTGCTTTAATTTGTAAAGTAATTTATGATGCGGGACTTTATCAAACGCTTTATGGAAATCAAGATAGACTACGTCCAGTGATTCGGTTACGTCATAAACAGTGAAGAGGTCGTTATAAAAGGTTAATAGGTTTGATAGGCAGGATCTTTTGTTTCGGAAGCCATGTTGTGAGTCCTCAATCAATGAGTGGCTTTCAAGGTAATTCACAATTTTGTCTCTAATTATGCCCTCAAGTAGCTTACCTACAACCGAAGTTAGACTAATGGGCCTGTAATTACCTGGTACTTTTTTGAAAAATCGGTGTCACGTTAGCCTTTTTCCAATCTGAAGGGACGATGCCTTGTCGCAAGGACATATTGAATACGGTTGTGAGGGAGGAGAGTATTTCGCTCTTTGTTTCTTTCAGCAGAGTTGGATATACTTTGTCAGGTCCAGGACTTTTATTTGTTTTAAGTGAATGGAGAGCTTTAAGGACTTCATCGGTTGTTATTTCAAAATTAGGCAATGCATGCTCGAGATTTACAATAGTACTGGTGTTGGTGGTAGCGAGAGGAAGACTGTTAGTATTAAACACCGAGGAAAAGTAATTGTTTAAGAGGTTTGCAATGTGTTGGCTGTCAGTCACTAGTGCACCGTCGCTGTTTGTTAAAGGTCCAATACCACTTTTGATCGCCTTTCTGTTGTTTATGTAACTGAAGAAAGATTTCGGATTATTTTTACAGTTGGCTGCAATATTTTCTTCGTATCTACGCTTTGCCTGACCTACTAGTCTTTTTACTCGTCGCCTGGCATCATTATAAAGTCTAATGTTTTCGGGCGTGCTTTGTTCTTTCTTTAACCTGTAAAACAATTTTCTCTCATTGACTGATTGTTTAATTTCGCTATTAAACCACGGTGGGCTTTTATTAGTGTTAATTCGCTTCTCGCACAAGGGGACGAATGTGTTCTGCTGAGTGAGTAAGTGATTTTTAAGGCTTAGCCAGGCTTCCTCTACGTTGCAGTCATCTGATAGTTGTATTTCTGTTAGTTTTTGTCGGATTTCTACGAAGTTAGCTCTTTTGAAATTGGGCACCTTTACTTTATTTTCAGTCACTGATGATTGAGCTTTAATGTCGACGCGCACTAATTTATGATCGCAAGAACTGAGGTGTTCTCCTACCGTGACACTACTGACTAGGTTATCTTGGGTCGTTATAACAAGGTCGAGTATATTATTTTGTCGAGTTGGCTCAGAAACCATTTGGCTTAGATAATTTTCTTCTAGAAATTCGATCATTCTATGTGACTCGCCTTCTGTACCTGACAGTGTCGCCCAGTCGATATGGGGGAGGTTAAAGTCTCCTAATATCAGTGAGTCGCTGTTATTAAGTGACTGCCTTAAGACGCTGTACATTTCAAGGTCGTCATCGAGTGATTGCCCGGGAGGTCTGTAGGTGACAGATATATTTAAGTTGACTTTTGCAATGTTTACTCGCACGCACAAATGTTCAACGTTACTGTTTCCCGGTGTTTTGTCAGTGGGTTGCAAATAACTTAACATAAAGGGCGACGCCACCGCCTCTACGGTTTACACGATCTTTGTTGAAGAGTCTGTAGCCATCTATGTTGTATTCGGAACTTAAATCAATATTTGTGGTGTCGATAAATGTTTCGGTTATAGCAATTATGTCAAAATTTTCTGTTAAAGCAAGACATCTCAGTTCATCAAATTTGTTTCTTAGGCTACGCGCATTGAAACTAAGGATTTTTAAGTTATCTAGAGGCTTGGTAATAGAGGTGGTGGTACTTGCGGGATCACGGTTACGGGTTTGTTGTGATGCACGGCGTCTATTTACACGGGCGGGGTGGAGGGACGTGGCCGTGACTCGTTTTTTGTTCGGATGACACGCACTGCTTCGTTGAGGAGCCTTCCGAGTCTGGCTGCCCCGATGGGAGAAAGGTGCAATCCGTCCCTGTGGAAGAGCTAAAGAGAGAGAGAGAGAGAGAGAGAGAGAGAGAGAGAGAGAGAGAGAGAGAGAGAGAGAGAGAATAATTTGTATAGATTCTTGTGATCTTTCGATCTGACTTGCTTGAATATGTATGAAACAATTGAGCTGGTAACCGGCTGACGAAAAGTAACAAAACGAGGAAAACTTGCTCCATTGCCCACCTTTCATTCAAGAATCAAGACTAATCCTTCAATAATGCGAAGTACAATTTAGGAACTTTCCATTACAGCATACCACATCTTATAGGTACCCTTAATTAGATAGCTGATCGAACTGGAGCATACCAGCAGTAACCACTATTAGACAATTTACCCATTGTGTTCCATTGCATTTTAGCTCCAAATTTTGATCAGTGTTCTGCCCCTCCTTTAAGAATAGTGGTGGTTCAGGTCTTGTTGAAACGTTTGAGTAAGATAGGTTTAAGTTGAATCAGTAATTGACCTCCACATTCAAACTATTGAAAAGTAAGAAAGTCAAGGCCCAAAAACCATGAAGACAAATCTGGTTTATTCAAAGAACTACCTACAACGTGCACTTACCAAATCATTACCTAGTTGAGGAGTTTAAGCTGCACTCAAAGCAATCTATAGTGAGCAACTGAAGAGTCGGAGCACAAGTCAGTCACACGTGCACTCTAAGCAGTCTAATAAACACCTGAAGAGTCAAAGAATCTAATTACTCAGCATCGACTGTGAACGAATGAATCGTGCGCCTGCAGAGAGGCACCTACAAGAAACGAGTCTCGCCGATCGGTCACTGTGAGCCTAGATCTGTCTATTACGTCTGATTCCAGTGACCGACCCAACATATCGTACCGCACCCCGGCAGAACGACAAGTGAGTCCGCGGCAAGAGGATCTCTCCCCCCCCATACATTATTCAATGGGGACATGCTCCGACACTCGTTACTTTCCTAAAAACTTATATCGCCTAGTTACAGTAGTATATCAATCAGTATATCTATTTTGACGAACTATATGTCACTTGCAGTCGAAAATCACCAAAAACTATGCATGGGGAGCCCTTCTATATATATATATATATATATATATATATATATATATATATATATATATATATATATATATATATATATATATATATATATATATATATATATATATATATATATATATATATATATATATATATATATATATATATATATATATATATATATATATATATATATATATATATATATATATATATATATATATATATATATATATATATATATATATATATATATATATATATATATATATATATATATATATATATATATATATATATATATATATATATATATATATATATATATATATATATATATATATATATTCAACAAAGACATAGGCAAGAATTGGTTTACCAAGAGAATGGTGAATGAATGGAATAGACTTGGCAGTCATGTTAATTTTATGTGGGTGCCAATACAATAGATACATATTCAAGAAAGGGCTGGATAAATTCATGGATAGTGTCGAGGTAATTAAGGTGGGGTTAGGATTACAGAACCTGCCTTGTGTAGCTGGACTCTTGCAGACTCCTTACGTTCTAAGGTTCTTATGAGAGAGAGAGAGAGAGAGAGAATAATTGGTCCTTCTGATCTTTCTCTTCTCTTCGAGTTGAACCTTGTTTTAGCATGACACAGACTGACTTGCTTAAAAATATGTATGAAACAATTGAGCTGGTAATTAAACTGGCTGAAGAAAAGTATAAGAGCTAGTAATCCTCCATAATGCGAAGTACAAGGTACCTTAAGTAGAGATAGCTGAACTGGATCATACCAGCAGTAACCATGCACTACCAACCAAACCTGGAAAACTCTCTCTCTCTCTCTCTCTCTCTCTCTCTCTCTCTCTCTCTCTCTCTCTCTCTCTCTCTCTATCTCTCTATATATATATATATATATATATATATATATATATATATATATATATTTTTTTTTTAGGCATCGCATGCTAGTAGCAGGATCTATGTGAAATACTTCCATTGAGCAGAGGTAAAAATGATGTGGGTGGATACCATCTCAAAATTTGAATTTAAAGGTAATTTTGAAGGTCATCAAGGTCACTGTGGTTCAAATTTTGTTTTTTGACTGATTTTTTTAATGATAGGACCTTCTTTAATTGAAGAAGCTTATAAATTTACATTGTTTTATCTATTGCAAGTGAATTTAAGATTTAGTGTTTTAAAGTGTTGAAATCCACAGTTAAACAAAAAATGTAGCCTACATATTTTTACTGAATGAAGAAGTTCGGGAAGATGTATCAGAGAAGCAGCTAGGGCTCCCACGTTTGGAGGAAATTACACTAGATTGGGAAATTTCACCAATAATTGATGAAATTTCCCCCATAATTATTTTAGTAACAATTAAATCTAGGGAAACTGGTAATTTGGGAAATCTTGGATCAGTATTAGAAAAAGATTAAATAATTTGTGGAGTCCATGATTTTTGGCGTAAATTATGTCATGCCCCGACGAGCTTATTTCGTTTCTATTTCCCAACACGACCTCTGCGTGTATCGCTACAACACATGAGAAATTAATCAAGACCAGGAGAGGGTATTTCCCGGCTCCCTGGGATTGAACCCGCGACCAGTGTGACGGGAGAGCCACTCCTTACCGAGTCGGCCAAAGAGGTACCCCACTGGTTAAGTTGGTTATGGGAGGCTCGTTCATCAGGGCGTCGCCGCACTACAATTATATATAAATAAATTACTGCAACTCATATTAAAATATTTTATGATCTCCTATACACACCATATTATTCCTGTAGGCCCACCCTTTGACTGCTTTCATTGGCTTCCCTTCGTCTTAATATAGTTGATAATATATGATTTGGAGTACAACAGTCAAACCTTTCTAGTGCCTTTCAAGTTAAGCCTATCATTGCTCAATGAAATTATCCAGGGTTACACAGATAAAATGTCATACTCTCATTACAAGTCAATAAATTAAGGGTTGATGTACCTACCTACCTGTAGGCTACACCCATTCTGTGATGATGAAGATGATAGTCAGTGGAAATAAGGCCAGTATTTTTTTTTTCTTACCAAAGCATAGTTAATCTACCTATTACACCTATTCAGTAATGGATGAAGATGATAGTGGAAATAAGGCCAGGATTTTATTTATTTTTCTTACCAAAGCATAGTTAATCTATGTGTTACACCCATTCTGTCATGGATGCATGCTGCAGATGATAGTCAGTGGAAATAAGGCCAGTATATTTTATTTTTCTTACCAAAGCATTATTAATCTACATGTTACACCCATTCAGTTGTGGATGCAGATGATAGTCAGTGGAAATAAGGCCAGGATTTTATTTTTTTCTTGCCAAATTATCGAACACTATAATTTCATGCCTATATATAGGTAATGTGTAATTACAATGTGTTTATATATTTCTCACTTTTTAAAATCTAGGCAAAATATGTAAGCTGTTGCTATATCATAGTACTGTTCTTTCTCTAGTGTCCAAATAGGCATAATATTTGCTACATCTACAAAGTATTCTGGTTAATCTGGTACATAGTTTTGCTAAAAGATATGTCAATGATATGTTGATTTGTGATGGTGTAATGGAAATAGAAATTTATATTTTTGCGCAAACATATTTATTTCAGCGTTCCTAGGCAGTTATATTATAAAAATATAAACACTTTATGCATTTTAGGATACATAGTAGCAGGAATAACAAGTACAAAGAGCTGGCATACATTAAGGCAGTGTTGTATAATTCTGGGGAAATTGTGAGAAGTGTGCCTCATGTTTCATTAGCAACCAAAGACATTGCACCATTTGATGTGGTCACTGGTCTCCTCACTGCTGAGGATCGAGGCAAACAATATCTCATAGCTAATGCTAAACAACGACTCACTGACGGAAGTGTAGCTATAGTTCCATGAAGCTCTCAGAAGACACCACTCAATTTTTTTTGCAGATATGTAGAAAGTAGCCATTTCCACACAGCAGTGTGTGCAGGAATCTATCAAAGCTGACAAGAAATTGTTGCAGCGGTTTTTGAATGCTGTCACGGCAGGTCGATCAGTGGAAATGGAATCTATATTCTCAAGCATGAGCTGTCCCTTGTTCCCCTGTCCTTGGCCAAGCCTGGAGGTCAGATGAACTCAACACCAAAGGCAGACCTTATCAGTATCCTCTGATGTCTGGAATAAGTGTACCCACAGATGTTTCAGTTGTTGACATGAAAACCTGTGTGCTGATTGATGGACATGCACTTATCCAGACACTAGGAAAGCCTCATGGGTGCCGAACATTTGGTGACTATGCTGAGGTCTTTATGCGCAATGTGACACCAATTTGGAAAACACATAACGAGAGTTGATGTAGTGTTTGACCGCTGTATTGGAGAGGAATCAACCAAGACTGCTACTCGACCAAAGCGAGAGGGTAAGAGGAAACTTGATTCGCAAGACCACTGATGGCTCAGATGTTCCACTTCAGGTCTGGAGTAGTTTCATTGCCATGGAAGAAAACAAGGCAGATCTTACCATGTTCCTGGCTGAGGCAATCATGCAGAAGGGTGTGTATCTTCCAGCTAGCTTTGAGCTTGTGACTGGAGGTGTGGATTCTCTAATGCTACTGAAGCCAGATCAACAAGTAGTAAAACTGTTCGACTTCAAGGAAATCATGAAGAAGTTGAAACAAGACTGACTCTCCATTCATGTGAGGCAGCCACTGAAGGCTATGAAAGGCTGCTTGTCAAGTCCAGTGATAAAGATGTGATGCTGCTTCTCCCACATTTTATGCCAGGCAAGGCAGCAGAGGTATGGATGATCTCTGGAACAGCAAGGAAGAGGAAATGCTATCCAATACACACAGTATCCGAGAGACTCCCACGACCTATTAGGGAAAACCTGCTCGGTTTTCATGGTCTAACAGGATGTGACACAAACTCTGCTTACAGTGGCCATGGCAAGAAGACATGTTGGGCAATTTTCCATAGTCAACCACTCCTGGTTAGTGGAATTGGCCGTGATGGAGAACTTACACCAATTGAGCAGTTTGTGTGCCTCCTCTATGGTTCTTCTACATTATTAAATGTTAACCAAGCCAGGCTCCAGCTCTTTAAGAAGGCCATCAATGCCCTTGAGATGTTGCCTCCAGCTAGGGATGCACTGAAACTGCACATTTTACATGACAACTACCCGGCAAGGATTTGGCTGCAAGCAGATCAGGAACACATCCAGATATCATATCCACTGGACACATCAGCTTGGATAAAGGAAAAAAAGTTTCCCGATTCCTGTGTGAAGAACACTTCCTCCTATCCCAGATGCTTGTCTTCAGCTTGTAACCTGTGCATGCAAATCCAAATGTAGGACAACTCAATGCTCCTGCTTCAGGAAAGGTCTCAAGTGCACTCCTGGCTGTGCCTGTGATGCAGTAGCCTGTTTTAACCCAGCAGCCCCAGAAATTGTAAATGGTTCATCTGAACTTGTATAGTTTATTCAGTCCATAAAGGCATAACATATTTGCATTAATTGTAATTACTGAAAAGGAAAGAGTACCGTGCTTGTGACTATTATATGTTTGTGTCAAACAACTTATTTTTACATGTATACAATTAACTGTTTGAGTAGAATAATTGCATGGCTTGTGTGTATTGCACTTCAAACAACTTATAACCCTAAAGCCTAAAATTACCAAGCATCCTTTGATTTTATTGGATAAAAAAATATCTGTTCATGCTGTTTGACTTTGAAAGTCAAAGTTCAGGGTGGCATCCACCCACACCTTTTTCTTCACTCTATGACTGATTGATCTGGCAAGGATGCCTGCTATTAACACTATATTAGACAACTTACCCATTGTATTCCATTACATTTTACCTCCAAACTTTGATCATGTTCTGCCCCTCCTTCAGAATAGTGGTGGTTCTGGTTTAAGCTGAAATGTTTGAGTAAGATATGTTGGAGTTGAATAAGTAATTGACCTCCACATTCAAACTACTCAGTAAGAAAATCAAGGTCCAGAAGCCATGAAGATAAATCCTATTTATTCAAAGAACTACCTACAATGTGCACTTACCCAATTCATTAGCAAGTAGAGGAGTTAGGCTGGGGAGGAAGTTGTAAAATGATGACAGCAGACTTTTCCAACAAAAGGGGTACACATTGGATATGCTAGCATGTGGAAGACAGTTTCTGAAATCTAAATACGGAATGCACTGGAAACATTATGCTTTATTTCAGCTGATTAGAGCATGTAGTCCGGTGACACGTAGTAACAGCTTCTTGCAATGAGCATACACTAAATACAAAAAGTTTCTTTGCTACCTAAAAGCATTTACCTTGGTGAGACTTATAATTTCACAATGAAACACTTTTAGACAATCGAGATTAGTAAACCATGCACTGTTTTCCCCCATTAAACAAGCAGATTCCCTTAATACAATACAAAAACTCATTATGTAAAGACTTTTAAAAATTATATTCCTCATATCCACAAGATGCTATTACTGCCACAGTTCAGAATTCTACAAGATCAAAGGAGAAACAATTATGTTTTTGATCCTGACAAAAGGAATGTTTGATTCAGCCATATTATAATAATTCATTGACTATTTCAGCAGTACTCATTTATAAACTGTTCATGAAAGTTGTTCTGGTAAGAGTATATAACTGCAAGTGTGCACACAAACATTGTCCTCAGAACTTTAGCTTTTGTGTTCTATGATATCGCTGTTCTAGACAAGACAGCCAAAGAGCACACAGACTGCGCATTTTTTTTCAAACTGATATTCCACATACAAGTTGACAGTACTGAAAAAGAATGAAAAAAAAATCCGGAGTTAGATAAGTTCCGTCTCAAGGAAGTCCTTGACTCAAGTATAAGAAAGGAAGGTAAGATTGGCAGGGAAGACAGGAATTGCAGGCCTCTAGGTTAAAAGCTGCAGAACGCTTAACCTTTGACCTTACTATCATTTCCGACTGGGGCAAAAGAAAATTAGTTTCCTTCAACGCCTCAAAAACTCAATTTCTTCACCTATCAACTTGACACAACCTTCCAAATAACAATCCCCTATTCTTCAACAACACTCAACTGTCCCCTTTTTCCACAATTCATATTCTTGGCCTTTACCTACCTCAAAATCTGAATTGGAAACTTCATAGCTCCTTTCTTACTAAATCAGCATCCCTGAGGTTAGGTGTTCTGTACTGTCTTGGCCAGATCTGTTTTCCCTCACAGTTGCTATCTATTTATAAGGGCCTTGTCCATCCCCATATGGAATATGCATCTCACATGTGGGGGGGATCCACTCATGTCCCTTTTGGACAGAGTGGAGTCAAAGGCTCTTTGTCTTGTCAACTGCCCTGCTCTTTCTCGCAAGCTTCCTCCCCTCAAACTCCACCCCAATGTTGCTTCATTTTCTATCTTTTATCACTACTTTTATGCTGACTGCTCTTCTGAGTTTACTAACTGCATGCCTCCCCTCCTCCTGCTGCCCCGCTGCACCCGACTTTCTACTGTAGCTCATCCTTTTTTTATCTATATCCCTTATGCTAACCAGCATCCCCAATCTTTCATTCCTTCTACTGGTAAACTCTGGAACAGCCTTCCTTTATCTGTATTTCCTCCTGCCTATGACTTAAACTCTTTCAAGAGGAGAGTATCACCATCCTCTTGACACTCTCTTTGCAGGGTCAGCGAATAGCGGTCTTTTTTGTTTGAATATATTTTTACCCTGGAGTTGCTTCCTTTGCTGTAAAAACAAAAAAAAGTATTGAAGAAAGGGGTGAAAAGGAAAGCATTGAAAATATTTCACTTCCCATGAACATGCCATAAGCCCTGTCTATATATTATAACAAAGATGAGAAATAATCATCGGAAATGCTTAGGAAATCATTCTCAAATCATGAACTTGAAAAGATAACTGAACACCAGCTCTGGGTCCCCCTCCTCTAAGAAGTATTAGCTGCTCATGGTGAGGGTGTCATGGAAGCTAAGCCACTCATAGTCACACAGTATGTGTCAGCAGACTAGTGCCTGACTAAAAAAACTGCAATGGAGGTTAGTCAACATATGACAGGTCCTTCACAGGACTGCTTCCCAGCAACAGAAGTAAAGTGTTGGTATTTGAGAAAAATAAGAGTGAAGTGGTTAATTTTAATTGTTCATACAGGGTGAAAGTTGAATGTCCAAAAGAATGTAACATTAAACTGAATGGAGAAAGGATGGAGGAGATGAATGAATTTAAGTATCTTGGTTCGATCCTGTGCAAACATGGAAGCATGGAAGGCGAGACCAGAGAAATATCTGTACAGGGGAGAAGAATGATTGGGTCCCTGGAGAATATGATAAAAATAAGGACAGTTGACATAACAGTGAAAAAGGGATTATATGATGGAATAATTGTGCCGACGATCACTTATGCAAGTAAGATGTGGACAGGGAATGAAAACCAAAGATCCAGGATACAGGCAGTAGAAATAAGCTTCCGAAGAAGAGCTTGTGGGGGAAGAATAGATGAATAATAATAATAATAATAATAATAATAATCAAAGTGCCTTGGATCAGTTATGTGTAAGCATGGTGGTACGGAGGGAGAGATAAGAGAAAGGGCATTGCAAGGAAGAAGGATGGTAGGGTCTTTGTGACGAATCATGAATGGCAGAAGTGTAGTGCGGCGACGGCCTGATGAACGAGCCTCCCATAACCCACTTAGCCAGTGGGGTACCTCTTTGGCCGACTCGGTAAGGAGTGGCTCTCCCGTCACGCTGGTCGCGGGTTCAATCCCAGGCAGCCGGGGAATACCCTCTCCTTGTTGTGATTAATTTCTCGTGTGTTTCGATACACGCAGAGGACGTGTGGGACCAAGAGAGTAATAGAAAAAAGAGAATAGAAAATCCCGTCATTAAAGAAGTGAGAGCATGGAGGTAAAGAGGGATTTGAGAAATACAATAATAGTACCAACCCTCACATATGAAAGTGAAACGTGGGCCTGGAATGAAAGTCAGAGGTCTAGAGTGCAGACAGTGGAAATGAGTTATTTGAGGAGTGCTTGTGGTGTGAGTAGAATGGATGGAATGAGTAATGAAAGTGTGTACGAGCATTTTGGAATGTGTCACAGGGGTGAAGGGAAGAAGTGTGGAGTGGTGGAAGAAGTGTAGCGACAGACTTTAAAGTGGTTTGGCCACATGGAGCAAATGGAGGAGAGTAAGATGACCAGAAGGGTGTATGTGAGTGAGATAGAGGGGGGGAATGCTAGAGGACGACCTCCAGTGAAATGAAGGGATAGGGTGCAAGAGTACGTTAGGGAGGGGGGGGAAAGATCTTTGAGAAACTTTGAGCAGGCAAGGAGGGAGTGTCTGGATAGAGAAAGATGGAAGCTCTTCTGCCGTGGCCATCCCCTGGTGGGAGCTCCTAGGAGCAGGCGTCGATGGAATGATGATGATGATGTATATAACAAATATGGTATGGTTAGTAAAGACGAAGGTATGAAATGTGGAAAGATTGAAAGGGTTAAATGCAGTATCCTGAGATGGTTTGGCCAAAAGGAAAGGATGCTGGAGAGCGAAAAGTTGAAGAGGATGTATACGAGTAAGGTTGATGCGGTGACTCAAAGAGGACGACCCCCAGTGAAATGGGAGGACAGAGTGCTGAAGTATGTGAGAGAAAGGAGCGAGAGGAGTGTAAGAGGATTAGAGGATGCAAGGCGGGAATGTAAGGACAGGAATAAATGGAGACTTCTGCCATGGCCATCCCCTGTATTAAAAAAATAAATAAATAAATAAATAAAATAAGAAGAAAATAATGAAACAAAATAAACAAGCAAAAATATATATCCAGTGTAAATAAGAGAGAGAGCGATTAACATAGATTTACATAGAAACTCAGACCACACAGACCCCATGGTCCAGACTAGGTGGTCTGTCCTGAAACCTAAGTGATTTTACATTAATCAGATGGCTCCAAAACGTTGCTTTTCTACTCTAGTTAATACTAAGTTCAAGGAAGTGACGGTCGAGCTTGTTTTTAAAGGAGTCAATCGTGTTACACTGGACCACTGATGGTGGGAGCTTATTCCATTCTCGCACTTCTAGCGTTGGTGAAGAAAAATTTGGTGCATTCTGAATTAATTAGTCAACATTTGATATTTGTTCCAATGTTCCTCTTTCTAAAAGTCTCATCGAAAATAAACAATAATGTTCTGTATGCATTCTTGAAACAATTAAGTATTTTAAAACATTCGATCAGTTTTCCTCGGAGGACGTTTCTCAAGAGAGAACATGTTAGGGTGGAAAGCCTTTCTTCGAAGGATTTGTTGCGCAAGGAAGGGATCATTTTTGTTGCTTGACACTGAACACCTTCTAGTTTAGCAATGTCCTTTGCATGGTGGGGAGACCAAAACTGTACCGCATATTCCAAGTGGGGTCTGACTAAACTATTGTAGAGCGGAAGTATTACATCTTTATTCTTGAATAAAAAGTTTCTTTTAATGAAGCCCAACATTCTGTTCGCTTTATTTGCTGCATCGATGCATTGATGTGAGAATTTGAGGTTTGACGATTTTAATCCCCAGGTCCTTAACGCATTGAGCGCTTGTGAGTTTAACGCGTATTTCGTAATCGAACTTCTTATTTTTTGTTCCAACTTGAAGGACCTGGCACTTGTCTATGTTAAAGGGCATCTCCCATTTATCCAACCAAGCTGAAATTTTGTGCAAATCCTCTTGGAGGCTTTGCCTGTCTTCGTCAGTGAGAATCGAGTTACTAATCTTTGTGTCATCTGCAAATTTACTAATGTGATTATTGAGTCCAACATCCACGTCGTTGATGTAAATAATGAAGAGCACTGGGCCAAGAACCGAGCCCTGAGGGACGCCACTAGTGACCGGCGCCCACTCTGAGTTAAATCCGTCAATCACAACTCTTTGTTGTCTGTTGCTCAACCAATTCGCGATCCATTGGTTTACTTGACTGTCAATGCCTATTTGCTTTAATTTATAAAGTAATTTATGATGTGGGACTTTATCAAACGCTTTCTGGAAATCAAGATAGACTACGTCCACTGATTTGGTTACGTCATAAATTGAGAAGAGATCATTATAAAAGGTCAGTAGGTTTGACAGGCAGGATCTTTTGTTACGGAAGCCATGTTGTGAATCCCCAATTAATGAGTGGCTTTCGAGGTAACTCACAATTTTGTCTCTAATTATGCTCTCGAGTAGCTGATCTACAATTGAAGTTAGAGAGAGAGAGAGAGAGAGACTTCACTTGGATTTCCATGGGCAGGGGCCAGGGGAACTCGTTGCGTTGCAGGGAGGAGCCAGGCGAGCTTCACACTGCTGCTGTCCCTCCAGGCTCTTCAGCTCAGCAGGCAACCTTGGGAAGGGTGAATGATGTGTTAGGCTGTTTATCTTAGTGTATCATGGCTCAGCTTATAAAGTTTTGCAGGTGCAGTATTACCCCTGTGTGTATTATATAGCAGTAATGTCACCACAATCTAAAGCGGACAGTAATGTCAGTCTTCTAACACAAAAAAAATCTAGCACGTACATACAAAGAGGAATTTTAACGGCATACTTTCTTTTTCGCAAAGTTGGGCGTGTGTAATACCTGGGTATCAAGTATGTCAAAGTTTAAACCATATCACTCACTGGTTTGCTTGTTTGTTTCCTTTAGTTTCATTCAAGCTCAGAAACTTAGCACAACAAATTACTGAGTCGGAAAAAAAATCCAATAGTGTTCAATAAGTGACTCCTGACTGTAAGGTGTCAGCTGATGGCTGCACAGGCCTCTGAATGCTGGAGGGCTGCAGTCCATCTCTGTGGTCCAATAAGTGTCTGAAACATGGTTCATTGAAAATTCTAAATTCGAAATAAAGTCTTGCTCTCCTACCCTGAACCCTCCTGACAAGAGTAAGATATGACTAACTTCGATCATTTATTGATTGCCTGGGAAAAAAAAAAAATCACCTTTGAGGCATTACTGTAATTACACATCAGTACAAGCTATACACAGGTTAGTAAAACACAAAACTACAATAATTACCTGGCATCATTACATGTTCAAGATTTTCACCAATAGGAAACTTGGGACACCTCCTCCCAAGTGGCACTACAGCCACTATGCCCTCCACTGGGACTGGTGTGGTGTGATGATGATGTAATACAGGAGCAAGCTCCTCAAAAGACTTCACCACGAGCTTCCGAGGCTTCCCATCATGGTCCAGTCTGTACAGCATTTGATCTGTTTATAAAGGCATAATAATTACAGTATGAGAAATGCAACGAGCTTCCATACAAGGCCAATCCACAACAATGACAACAGATTTTAAACCACAGCTGCAACTTGTTTTGGCACTCATCTTTGCTTGTGAACCCTGCACCTGTGCTATAGAAAACCTGTCACTCAAAGTTACATAAGAACATAGGGAAACTGCAAGAGGCTGAGTGGCCTACACAGGGCAGCTCCAGAATCCCTCCCACTACTCACGATGGGTGAGGTGTAGTTTTAGGGATTACAGGTAGAGGCTTGATCCTCGTTTACCTTCAGTACGGGCGTACGCTCCAGTACCGTCTCCTTACTGCACCCACACCTCACTGCCACCTGTCGTCCTCGTCCATGTAGCTATCCAGTCTACTCTTACAACAAGCTATCGTCCCTGCACTAACTATGTGATTGCTGAGTCTATTCCATTCCCCCACCACCCTATTACTAAACCAATGCTTGCCTATATCTCTCCTAAATTTATACTTTTCTAATTTAAATACATTACTGCGAGTTCTATCCTGCTGGCTAATTCTCAGTACTTTACTTATATCGCCTTTGTTGTAACCCTTGACCCATTTGAATACTTCTATCAGATCTTCCCGCACTCTTCGTCTTTCTTGTGAATGTAAGTTTAGATGTTTCAGCCTATTTTGATATGGGAGGTTCCTCAGCCCCTGAATCATCTTGGTCATCCTCCTCTGAACTGATTCTAGCAAGTTGATGTCCATTCTGTAGTGTGGGCACCAAAACTGGACAGCATAATCTAAGTGTGGCCTTAGTGACTTTAAGTCTATCTATCTGTCTAATCACGAGCTCCCTACTTATGTTGATGTCGGTTAATCCTTCTACCTCTTCTCCCCTGTAGATCTGTTCTCCCTGAAGTATATCATCTAATCTTTCTTTGGTAAATACAGTTAAGAAATACCTATTTAACGCCTCACTCATTTACTCGTCTCTATCAATCAGTGATTCTCCCGACTTAAGCGGCCCTATCTTATCCCTAACCTTGGTGTTATTAAGCTGGAAGAAGCCCTTTGGATTGGTCTTTGCTTCCCTGGCAATTCTAATCTCATAATTACGTTTTGCCATACGTGTGTTCTTCTTTACTGCTCTAGCTAAATCGTTGTAACTATCCCTTAGGTGAGTTTCCCCCCTTTTGACTCTAACATATAGTCCTCTTTTCCTTCCTATTTCAGTTTTTAACCTGTCTGTCATCCATCGCGGGTAATTACCTGTTAACCTGACTTCCCTGTGAGGTATTAACTGTTTCTGTCCTAGTTTAATCTCCCTGACCAGACTATTGTACTCACCCTCCAAGCTACTGACCTGACTAGTGACCTCACCAGAGATTAACGCCCCTCCCTGCTCTGGGTCCTGACCTACTTCTGATATCACTCCCCTAAGCCTTTGCAGCTGTTTTCTTAACCCCTCGTAGTCTGCCTTCCTGAAGTCAGGTATTAATGTGTTGTTACTGCTGACTCTATCCTCCCATTTAATATTAAATCTAATTTCCTTATGATCACTTGTTACCAAATGAATCCCCAACCTCAATGTTGCTTATTATGTCCTCTCTATTAGTTAACAACAAATCCAAAATATTTTCTTCCCTCGTTGATGTTCTAATTAACTGCTTAAGGAAACTATCCTGTATCACATCTAACAAATCCTGTGCCTCTTGGTCTCCGGATAAAGTATCCCACTCTATGTTCCTATAATTGAAATCCCCAATTACACACACATTCCTATATCTTGACGCCCTACTAATTTCTTGTAAAAGGGGTTGGCTACTGTCCCTGGTAAGGTTGGGCGGTCTGTAAAGTACTCTTATGACACGATTCTCCTTCCTACCTATTGTTTCTACCCAGAGGGATTCTGTATTGATATCTTCCTTGATTGAGTTGTTAATGACACACTTAAGATTGTTCCTGACGAAGAGTGCGACCCCACCCCCCTTCCTGCCTATTCGATCCTGGTGGAATAACTTATACCCTTCAATCTCTAATTCTGGGAGAAAGTGTCTGTCTGCAGTGTTTATCCATGACTTTGTGATCGCTATCATATCAAATTTCTCTACGCCTTTCCCCTCAATAAATCTATCTTATTCCTAATACTTCTACTGTTTGTATAGTACACATTTAGACCTACCCCTTGCCTTACCCTGCAGCCACTATTATTATTACTACATTTAGTGTTCCCACTTGGTATTGCCATCTTAGGCCCCTTCTTACTTACCCTAAAAAACCCTGCAGGGCCCCCAATCCATGTTCAAGGGCATCAGACAGGATCTGCACCCCCTCCCATGAAAGGTGAACTCCGTCCCTTTGGTATAGGTGGTTCTTGCCAAAGAAACTTCCAGGTGTCGACAAATGTCCATCCATTGGCTTTGCAATAATCTGCCAACCTGCAGTTTAATGCAATAGCCCTGGACAGCCAAATGGCACCTTGGCAGAACCCCACACACCACAGGAACCCCGCCTTTGGACATAACTCTTCGAAGAGCCTTCATGTAGCGACGCAGAAGCTGCTCACTACCTAACCTGCCTATGTCGTTCCTTCCCACGCTCAGGCAGACGATGGGTTTGACTCCCTCGTCTGACATTCACGACTCTACCCTGTCGCTGACATCCCTAATCCCCGCCCCAGAAAAACACACCCTGGTCCTACATGGCCTATCTTTAGCACAGAAGGCCCTATCTCACAACCTGACCTGGCTATCCCCAACAACCAAAATGTTACCTCTGGGCAGGGATTTGTCATCTCCTTCACCTCCTGCTCCTTCACTCCCTCCCTCAGCTCAGAGAGAGCCTGGAAGGAGTTGCGGCACTACACACCCACAAGATTGGTCCTCTTCAACCTTAAGCAGCTGTCATGGCTCTTGACTACCTGCCAGCCCCCATCTTGTGACGGTGTACTATGTACATCGCTTGTCTGGGGACCTGATGAATGAAGGACTCTATTTTCCTTCCTCATGGCCTCCACAGTCCTCTCCAACTCTTCAATTCTCTCCAAGAGAGAGTTCACCAACTCAACTGTACCCTACCGGCCAAGCCTCCTCCCCTCACTGCACCACTGTAACTCATCCAACCAGACACGGTCAACCCAAGAGCTAGCCAGAGCACGTCCTATCACCTTGAGGACCTGAGGTGGTATTTAAGTTGTATTAAATTTAACTCCTCCAGGTAGTTGGGACACAACCTCTGTCAATGAGCTGGACCTTGCCACTAATGAGCAGCGGGTAGGGACACTGGCATAAAAGAAGCAGTCTATCTCTCTCCTACATGAGGAAAAGTGGGATCTCTTTATTGCTAATCAGTATACCATTGCATACCTTATACTACAGCAATGAAATCAATCCCTTCTCCCTTTCCTCTACTAACTGAATTATCAAAATAAATCATTATTAAGCTGATGAGAAAATCATGAACACAAAATGCCACAAAAGTGTACATTCTTCAACACATAACCACTTTAATTTCAAATCTTGGCTTTTATTTATTCCAGATAACAGCAGACTTTCAAACATATGATCAATCAAAAACAATCACTTGCCTTATTCATCCCACTGGAAGTGACATGCCCATCGCAAAACTTTCCGCTGCTCAGCACACTTAAGTCCAGAGGCATGCTTTCTGGTCCTCAGCGACTCATACAGGATGTTGTCTTCTGCAAACCTTTGTCTGCAGGCCAACTCATATTCCTCAACAGTATAGTTGAACCTGATGATGAATTTTAATTGTCAATATTATGCTTCACTGCAACCAGTCAAGTAAAGTTGCATGTCAACTGGACAGACACAGAAAATAATGACAAGTGGTATGTCTTTTCTGAAACAATACATAGTAATATAAACATTTTCATATTCAATTCAAAACCTAGGTTAAGAAAGAAAAAAAATGAAATCTGTGCAGATGACAAAAAATTCAGTGACAATACTTTAGAGGGAAATCTTACTGAACACAATTCCCTTCAATACTTTAGAGGGAAATCTTACTGAACACAATTCCCTTCTTTATTTGCATGAATTTTGGTGAATATTCACGGTACTCCCCACCAATAATAATGGATGAAAATGTTAACTTGTCATATCTTTTGATGTTTTGAATGAATCTTTTTTGTTCCAAATCCCCAGCTTTTGCCACTGGCCACTTACAGTGCCTCGGAAAGTATATATTGGTTTGCCAGAAAAATATACTTGTCCTGCAACTAAACCTAACCTGACCATATCTATCCTAACTAACCTGACATAACCCTAACCCCGAGTTACTGTGAAAAACCTGCCATAAAAAGAAAAAAAAAATGTAGACATTATATATAGCTGATTTACAAGATGCATCTCTCTCTCTCTCTCTCTCTCTCTCTCTCTCTCTCTCTCTCTCTCTCTCTCTCTCTCCCCATTATCTTACATGGAATGGGGATGAGACTAATTGGTCTTTAGTTTAAGGGATCACTGCAAGACCCTTTCTTATAGATGGGACACACATGAGACAATTTCCATAATTGTGGTAGAGTACCAGAGGACATGGATAGATTAAAGAGGTAAGAGAAAGGGTAGACTAACTTGAGGCATATTCCTTTAAAACTCTAGGATGAAGACGGTCAGGCCCCATTGCGCTATCTACTTTTAGGGCCCCTCAATTGGAGTTCAACTGTTGTGCCATTCATGGGCACTCTTTTATTTAATTATGTAGGTTCATTATACCTCAAAGTAGAATTAATTGTTGATCATTTAAACCACAGAGTAAAATTAGTAGTTTATTCACCCAGTCTTATGAGGCATCATTATCGCACACAGGATCATCACCTGCCCAAGTAAAATAGGTAACACGACTTTAAGAAAGTTACTTGAGGTAATTATTGTTCAGAGATTCTAATGGTGAACTAAGGGTCATAGGACAGGGTCCACTAATTAGAGGTTTGCTTACGTATTTTACATCACTAATTACATTTGTAAATACCATGAATACAGGTTAACATTAACACCTTAAACTAACATGCACACATGGCAATAAGTAGCACCAACATAATAACAGTTTCCACCCACACGGGGAAACACAGACTCCACCATTCCACACCTTAATTAAGTCCTAACTAAAACTAGTGAGTGTTTGCGCTTATCCATTGTTACCCCTGAGAACGACACACATACCACCCTTTTGGCCTTCTCCTTCTTCTTCTTCTTCTTCTTCGTGGGTGTTTTATGGGGCTAGTTTGGCTGTGGGCCCACAGCCTCTAGAGCCCCGTCAGTCCTTCCACAGGCAGCTTCCAGAACGCAGCTTCAAAAGTGTTTGCTCTCTTGCTCTTGCTGTACAGGTGACCCGTTGGAGAGTCAGGCCTAGTAGTAGTAGTCGGTCAGGAGTTTTGCCTTTGTAACGGCACTCCTGATGTGTCTACTGTCTGGGTCTATTATTTTCCTTTTCTTTCATTCTTTTTCTCTTATTGTCCAAAACTTGTGTACTGTTGTTTTCGTTTGTTCGGTGTGTTCATTTTCAAATAAATTTTTCCAATGGTGTCGTCCTCTTCTTCCTCGTAAGGCTGTTGCAGCCTCACGCACTTTGCTCTTTCCTCTGCATAGGCCGGGCACCAGAGCAGGAAGTGTCGCAGGTCTTCGTTTTCAGCTTCACACATGTCACACTTGGTTTCCTCTTGCCGGTGTCTGTTTCTGTCTTTTAGTTGCATGTTGTTTGTCCTGCATCTGAATAGCACTTCTGAGGCTTGGTTGTTGGTGTATACCTCCTCTTGTCCTCCCAACTCCTGTCTCCATTTTCTATATATCTTAAGGCTTGCTTTCTCATTCATTTGCCTCTTCCACTCTCTTGTATCCACCTCTCTCATTCTCTGCTTTATACTCTCCTTTGTCTCATTCCTCACACTCACACTCAGTCCCTCTGTTGCTCTTAGTTCATTCAACAAATCTTTCACCCACCTACTTTGTCTCTTCTCTAGCATCTCAGATCCCAACCTTCTAAACAAATCTTTTCCTTCCACAAGAACATACCTTAAGTACTTCCACTGTCCCTCCCTTATCCTGTTTTTAACACTGGAGCTTCCTATCTCACCCCTGAGTACTGCTTCCTGTGCATACATTGGTGCCCTCAAAATCTTCCTGTACACCCCATTCTCTATCCTCTGCAACTTTTTTATGTCTGTCTTTGTGATGTTTATTATATTTACCCCATACAGGATGGATGGCAGTGCAACATTTTTCCAATATGTCTTTCCTATAAACATTCTTGAACAGCTCTTTTCAATTACATTGTATGTCATATTTGCTAGCCTTCTCGCTTTCCTGAACATTTCTTCCTTTTGCATTTGAAAACAGTTCCTCTTGTCATTGACTATTATTCCTAAATATTTAATTCTATCCCCAACACTAATGCCCCCTATATTTTCTGGTTTGTTTTCCATATTAAAAATGATAATATTGCTTTTCTGCTTATTTACTTTTAGTCCATATTCTTTAGCTATAGTCTCCATCTTCTCTATCACCTGTACTGCTTCCCCTACACTATTTGCCAAAAGCATGCCATCATCTGCAAAGAAGAGTGAGGTAATCCTGAATGCCTCATCTTTGTACCCACTTTCTAGCTCCTCTAGCTCCTGAATTATTTTAAAAGTAATCATCTTAAACAGTGTAGTTGAGGCAGTACATCCCTGTCTAATCCCACTGGTCACTTCTATTTCTATCTCCTCCTCTTCTTTATCTATCTCTATCTTAGTTCTATCTCCTACATAAACTCCTGCTATGAAGTTAATTATATCTGGGTTTACCTTGCTATCCTTTAAAACTTCTATTAACTTATCTCTTCTTACACTATCATAGGCCTTTGCAAAATCTATCGAGATTACTATCAATGGTTTCCTCATCTTATATGCTCCTTCTACACAATATCTTAGAATAAATAGGATGTTTTCATCCGGCTTCCTCTGTGAATCCTGCCTGTGTATCCTTGCCTATACCATTTATCCTAATGTGGTCTTCCAAGCTAGTTCTAATCACAGCCATCATTAGCTTGTACCCTACATTTGTCAGAGCTATTGGCCTTAGTTCTTTAACCTTTGGTCTACACTTCTTTGGTAACATGACTGTCCTAGAGTCCCTCCATCCCTCTGGTATCCTCCCTGTCTCTAATACTGCCCCAAGGTCTTCAACCAACACCTTCCGTAATACTTTACTTTTTGCAAATTCTTTGTACATTTCTGGCTTTATTTTGTCTGTTCCAACTGCTTTTTTATTCTTCATTCTATTGATACATTTAATTACTCTATCTTCCCTTATGCTTTCTTCTTCCGGATAGATGAATCCCCCCTTCACCCTTCTTGTCATTTCCATGTGTTCTCTCACTTCTAGTCCACATTTTTCAGTGTGCTGCCACCCCACTGCCCTCAGCTCATTAATATCCTCCAACCTTACAGCCTGGTTTTCCTCTATGTCCTTTTTTACCTGTTCATACTCCCTTACATACTCCTCTCTCTGTGTTCCAAACTTCCTTTATATCATTTCCATGTTTTCTGTACACTCCACTCCAAAAACCTTTTACTTCCTCCCCACCTTTCCTTTCTCCAGCTCAACTCTGTCCTCCCATATATACTTAAAGTGTCTTTATCCTTAACCTTTTCCCCTTTAAGTATTCTTATATACTCCCACATCTTTTTCCCTCCATCTTTCTTATCCTTAATTTCCTTTGTTATCTTCTCCTCTTGTTTGTACATTTCCTTCCTTATCTTTAATTGTACCTTTGTTCTTTGTTCTACATATAATTTTTGCCACCTTGCTTCCTCTTCTTTGCATTTTGCATTTCTCCTATTTCTGTTTAACCTCTTCCTTTCTTTTATTTCTTTCCTTATTTCCTCGTTTATCCATGCTGGTTCCTCGTCCCCTAGCTTTTCTCTCTTCTTCTATATACACTTTTTAGCACTGCATCTGCTGTTTCTTTCATTTTTTTCTCCAGTTCTCCTATACTGTCCACCTTATTCCTCGTCACACTTTCTTCTAGCTTTTTCCTAAAGTTTACTAGTGATGATTTATCTGTTTTATAGTACTCCCTCTCAATCCAATCATTTTTCTTGAACTCCCTCTTTTCTTCTTTTACCCTTAATTCCACCTCTATCAGGTTATGGTCTGAAAGGTCATATTCTTCCTTTTTTTCATCTATCCTCATTTTATGGAACCTATTGTACACCTTGTCTGTCACTAATACATAATCTATTACACTCTGTTGTCCATCTCGGCTCCATGTCACTTCTCCCTCACACCTCTCGTCATCATTTAACATAATCAATCCATATTTTTCCATCCATTGTATAATCACTTCCCCATTCCTGTTTACTTTTTGTGTTCCCTTGAACCCCACATGTCCATTGAAGTCACCCATTATCATCAAAGGCTCTTCGTAGGCATGTTGCATGTTGGCCTTGGTCTGGGCGACGCCCAGCTTCCCATCTGTCAGGCTTGCCTTTGGCGCACCTGAAAGGGGCGATGTCACTCGTGAGAATCCAGTTTCAGTTATAGTACTATAGCCAAAGTGAGTTGAACACCGTGGACAGTTCTTTCCTCACCTGAAAGGGGCGATGTCGCTTGTGAGAATGAGCTCGCTCCCACAACCCAAAGACTATAAAAGAAAGATGGGAAAGCTTATATCTAACAGCGATAAAGAAAATGTGAGGCAGATATGGACTAGCAGCGCCATCTGTTGAGCCGACGCCAAACTATATCTAATACGTCGTCTGCAGGTGTACGATTTCCTCTTCATCTTCTTGTGACCTTATCGCTTTCTAGTTTGTATCATATGCGTAGATCTTATTTTTTACATAATGTATGAACAATATTTACTTTTTCATAATTCATTATGTATTATATGATTACTATATGCTATATTTCATCAATGATGGGTGGTATAACCACAAAAACCATAGTTCATGAAGTGTAACTTTTTTTTACACACACACACACACACACACACACACACACACACACACAGCTATTTACTTAACTAATTAGTGTATTTTTGACAAAGAGACATAATATAAATGTGCAGTGCAGTTGTATTTGTCTAGAAAATTATATACAACAAATCTTCGCTGGCATGTAGATATATGGCACGCATTGTGCATTATAGAAAATGCATGAACACAGACACACAAGCAAAAGCAAATGAGAAAGAAATATTGGTCTCATATTTATACACAAAGTAAAGAAAGATAATAGGGCAGTAATGCATTGGAATAATCTCAAGAATATAGGAATAAGAATAATAAAGAAAATTACACAACAAGTAGACAAGTAGTCACTTAGAAAACTTACATAATACTATGCCATATAAATTGGTTTATACCTGTCTTACACAAGGACATAACTTAAAGAAGAGGAAAGCAAACATGAATACCAGGCATAACTTTTAGATTATCTGAAGTACACAGTGCAGCAGGAGGTGCTCATTGGTCTCCTCGACGGTCCTGCACCAGGGGCAGTGACTCCCTGGGCAGTGAGGGTCGGGGGCCAAGCGCAGGCGGTGGAGGTGAGCGCTGCGTGCTGCCCAGGCGGAGGCGTGTCAGGTACTCCACGTTTCAAGTTAAACAAACAGACTTGGGGTCCTGGTCTTGGTCCTGGGTGTTGATATTACACCAATGCCATCTAGCGAGCCGACGCCAGCTACTCACAAAGTTTCGTTCAGCTTTCCTGTCTTTCTTTTATAGTCTTTACCCACAACCTAGTGCGAGGAAGGGGCGTTAGTCTCGGCCCCAAAACGTCTTGGTGTGACGTCACGGAGTGACAAACTGCCATGGTCGCAGGGTAGGCCTGCTTGAGACCTGAGATTTCCTTGGTAGGCCTCCAATATCAATATAAGGTCACTGGTATTTTATTTCCATTATGAATATTTACCGTTCTCCCGCAATAATTAAAAGAAGGCAGATTGACCACTTTTGGCAACGATACCCTGTTTTGACCCCTGACACCTCTGAATTTTGTTGACACTACAGATTGTAGGGGAGATATGGGAGCACAACAGGCCTCTTTAATTGTTTCAACACCCATCTCTTCCCTCTCGCTCTCTCTCTCTCTCTCTCTCTCTCTCTCTCTCTCTCTCTCTCGTGTGCTGTACTGAACTGTACTGTAGATCTTGCTGTGCTGTGTGCCGTGTGCTATTTCGCGTCGTGCTGCGTACTGCTTATTGTCAACCGAGTTAGCTGCCTGCAGAGGTGTGCTGGTTGCTGTGCGACCACGTGCTTCGCTGGACAGGATTAAGTGTTGCCCTTATTTTTACTACCTCTCTCTGCCTGTATCTACCCTCTCGCCGTAGCGCCCTGTAAAACATATATACACATATACACAAAACACAGTGTTACACTCTTTCCGCCACATTCTTTATATATTTCCAGATTCCACTCCGACGCCACTCCCTACGCAGGTGTTCAGACTTACCTGACCTGACTTGACCAGATTATTCCCCAGAGACACAGTAATCCTCTAAATTTTTCATCACCTGCGTCTCTCCCTCTCGTCCCTCGCGTTTCGCTCCTCCTCTTCTCTCGCCTCCCCTCTCCATTGCCCCCCCCCCCTCTCTCTCTCTCATTACTACCCCCCACTTGCCCCTCTCTGTCTCTCCTTCCTCACTCCCTATCTCGTTCCCCCCCTCTCTCCCCCCCTTTCCTTCGCCCTCTTCCTCCCTCCATCCCTATCTCCCTCCTACGCCTTCCCATCTCTCTCTCTCTCTCTCTCTCTCTCTCTCTCTCTCTCTCTCTCACTTATTCTCGCTTATTCACGCACGCGTCCCTCTGCCCTACGAAAAAGAAAAAGCAAAGCAAATATATAGATAAACACTACTCACTTGCTCTCTCCTCCTTACCAAGATGGCGCTAAAGAAATGTTCGACTTGCACAGGAAACTTCTCTGGTCATTTCTTCTCAGGACGATCGACCGTCTGCAAGATCTGCCTGTTGACACAGCAGATGGAAACGAGACTCCTTCAACAGGACGAAAGGCTGACGGCTGGCGAGAAGAAGATCACCGAACTAACAAGTACTGTTGATACCTTGCAGGAGTTTATCCAGGCCAACATCGTCGCCCCTCCTGCAACGGACGCCTCATCACCCTCCTCACCTGCACTCGATGCCCAGCCACCTTCCGAAGAAGGCACGTCACAGGGAACCGGTAGAGCTGACGCTGAATGCTTCACCCCCGTGAGAGGAGGAGCCAGACCCGCCCCTAGAGCCATTTATCCTACTCATTGCTACAACAGATTTGCCATACTGGAGGAGGAGGACGAGGAACAGAGCACCTTCTTGGTCGGTGACTCTATGATTCGCCATCAGGTGGTTGAATTCTGTGGCAGAGTCCCCTGTCGTAGGCGTAACTACTGTTATCCTGGAGCTGGTGTTGACGACATCACAGCTGCCCTGGACGAGGTCTCCGCTGTGGCCTCTAATGACTCACTCTTTGTTCTCCACACAGGTACAAACGACGTCACCACGACCTGGTCTGAGGAACTGCTGGACAAGTACCGTAGGCTCATCCAGCAGTATAAGACTAAATCCCTAATATTATGATTTCAGGAATTCTACCACGGACATGGGATGAGGGCGACTTCTACAGTAAGGCCTTCAGCCTCAACAACCGCCTGCAGACTCTCTGCGGAGAGCTTGACGTCAATTCTTTAACGCCTGGAACGATTTCTACGGCCAGAGTAGACTTTTCCAAAGGGACGGCATACACCTGTCCCCCATCGGGCAGCCAGATTTGGAAGGCTCCTCAACAACGCCGTACGTAACACGAACAACAAAAACGACTCTCAGCCACGTCCTTCCATCCCGCCCGTGTAAATAGACACCATACACCGCAACAGACTCGTAACATTGAACCCTCCAGTACCTCTATTACCAAGCTTCAAGATAACCTAAGAGTCCTTAGTTTCAATGCGCGTAGCCTAAGAAACAAGTTTGATGAACTGCGATGTCTTGCTTTGACAGAAAACTTTGACGTAATTGCTATAACCGAAACATTTATTGACACCACTGATATTGATTTAAGTTCCGAATACAACATAGATGGCTACAGATTCTTCAACAATGATCGTGTAAACAGTAGAGGGGGTGGTGTCGCCCATTTTGTAAAAAGCTACTTGCAACCTACTGACAAAACACCAAGAAACAGTAACGTTGAACATTTGTGCGTGCAGTAAACATTGCAAAAGTCAATTTAAATATATCTGTCACTTACAGGCCTCCGGGCAATCACTTGATGGCGATCTTGAAATGTACAGCGTCTTAAGGCAGTCACTTAATAACAGCGACTCACTGATACTAGGAGACTTTAACCTCCCCATATCGACTGGGCGACACGGTCGGGTACAGATGGTGAGTCCCATAGAATGATCGAATTTCTAGAGGAAAATTATCTAAGCCAAATGGTTTCTGAACCAACTCGACAAAATAACATACTTGACCTTGTTATAGCGACCCAAGATAACCTAGTCAGTAATGTCACGGTAGGAGAACACCTCGGTTCCTGCGATCATAAACAAGTGCGCGTAGACATTAGAGCTCAAACATCGGTGACTGAAAATAAAGTTAAGGTGCCCAATTTCAAAAGAGCCAACTTCGTAGAAATGACGAAAACTAATAGATATACAACTATCAGATGACGGCAATGCAGAGGACGCCTGGCTAAACTTTAAAATCACTTACTCACTCAGCAGGACACATTTGTCCCCTTGTGCGAGAAGCGAATTAACACTAATAAAAGTCCACCTTGGTTTAATAGCGAAATTAAACACTCAGTCAAGGAGAGAAAATTGTCTTACAGGTTAAAGAAAGACCAAAGCACGCCCGAAAACATTAGACTTTACAATGATGCAAGGCGACGAGTAAATTGAGTAGTGCATCAGGCAAAGCGTAGATATGAAGAAAATATTGCAGCCAACTGTAAAAATAATCCGAAATCCTTCTTCAGTTACATAAACAACAGAAAGGCGATCAGAAGTGGAATTGGACCTTTAACAAACAGCGACGGTGCACTAGTGACTGACAGCCAACACGTTGCAAACCTATTAAATAATTACTTTTCCTCGGTGTTTAATAATAACAGTCCTCCCACCACCACCACCAACACCAGTACTAATGTAATTCCCGAGCATGCATTGTCTAACTTTGAAATAAAACCCGATGAAGTCCTTAAAGCCCTCAAATCACTTAAAACAAATAAAAGTCCTGGACCTGATAAAGTATATCCAACTCTGCTGAAAGAAACAAAGAGCGAAATACTCTCCTCCCTCACAACCGTATTCAATATGACCTTGCGACAAGGCATTGTCCCTTCAGATTGGAAAAAGGCTAACGTGACACCGATTTTTAAGAAAGGAGACAAAAAAGTACCAGGTAATTACAGGCCCATTAGTCTAACTTCGGTTGTAGGTAAGCTACTTGAGGGCATAATTAGAGACAAATTGTGAGTTACCTTGAAAGCCACTCATTAATTGGGGACTCACAACATGGCTTCCAAACAAAAGATCATGCCTATCAAATCTATTAACCTTTATAACGACCTCTTCACTGTTTATGACGTAACCAAATCACTGGACGTAGTCTATCTTGATTTCAGAAAGCGTTTGATAAAGTCCGCATCATAAATTACTTTACAAATTAAAGCAAATAGGTATTGACGGTCAGGTAAACCAATGGATCGCGAATTGGTTGAGCAACAGACAACAAAGAGTAGTGATTGACGGATTTAACTCAGAGTGGGCGCCGGTCACTAGTGGCGTCCCTCAGGGCTCGGTTCTTGGCCCAGTGCTCTTCATTATTTACATCAACGACGTGGATGTTGGACTCAATAACCGCATTAGTAAATTTGCAGACGACACAAAGATTGGTAACTCGGTTCTCACTGACGAAGACAGGCAAAGCCTCCAAGAGGATTTGCACAAAATTTCAGCTTGGTCGGATAGATGGGAGATGCCCTTTAACGTAGACAAGTGCCAGGTCCTTCAAGTTGGAACGAGGAATAAGAAGTTCGATTACGAAATGCGCGGCGTTAAACTCAAAAGCGTTCATTGCGTCAAGGACTTTGGGGTCAAAATCGCGTCACATCTCAGATTCTCACAGCAATGCATCGATGCAGCAAATAAAGCGAACAGAATGTTGGGCTTCATTAAAAGAAACTTTTTATTCAAGAATAAAGATGTAATACTACCGCTCGACAACATTTTAGTACGACCCCTCTTGGAATCTGCGGTACATTTTTGGTCCACCCACCCTGCAAAGGTTAGTGCTAAATTAGAAGGTGTTCAGCTTCTGGCAACGAAAATTATCCCTTCCTTGCGCAACAAATCCTACGAAGAAAGGCTTTCTACCCTTAACATGTGATCTCTTGAGAAACGTCGCCTCGAGGAAAACTGATCGAATGTTTTAAAATACTTAATGGTTTCAAGAATGTAGACAGATCAACATTGTTTATGATCGATGACACTTTGCGCACGAGGATCAATGGCGTAAAACTCAGATGTAGACAAGTAAATTCAGACTGCACCAAATTTTTCTTCACCAACGTTGTAGTGCGAGAATGGAATAAGCTCCCATCATCAGTGGTCCAGTGTAACACGATTGACTCCTTCAAAAATAAGCTCGACCGTCACTTCCTTCAACTTAATATCAACTAGAGTAGAAATGCAACGTTTTGGAGTCTTCTGATTAATGTAAAATCACTTAGGTTTAAGGACAGACCACCAAGTCTGGACCATGGGGTCTGTGTGGTCTGATTTTCTATGTAAATTCTATGTAAATCTCTCTCTCTCTCTCTCTCTCTCTCTCTCTCTCTCTCTCTCTCTCTCTCTCTCTCTCCCTTCTCTCTCAAACTTCTCTCTCTCTCTCTCTCCCATACTTGTCATTCTTTTCTCCTCTTGTGTACTTCTCTCTCTCTCTCTCTCTCTCTCTCTCTCTCTCTCTCTCTCTCTCTCTCTCTCTCTCTCTCTCTCATGAAAAACCCACATACATATATAACTGGTTGCGCAAACATCCCAGGTTAACTCTATTTACATGGGGAAAAATACCATTACAATTGCAGTACATTTCGGGCCATTACACAACGTCCCAAGGGGAGAACAGGACAGAGGAAAGAGTGCCACGACAGACCTGATCAGAGTAAATATTTGACGGAGTCTCAACAATGAAGACTGATGAGAAAGCATTTACAAACAGTTCAGACATTAAGTTCGGGTTGTCAGTGAGGATGCCATTGTTCATGAGAGGACCAACTTTAGAACGATATTTTTTTTTTTTTATACAGGAATGGAAGAGTTTAGGCTTAGCATAGCATTGTTCGATTAGGTTAGATTCATAATTAATTTTGGACTGGAGGACTAGATACTTTAGTTGTGCATTGATTTAATTAGCTTTGAATAGTAGTTTTTGAAGAGCTAGGTGGTGGTGTCTGCCATAAGTTTGTCTAAGTAGTTTATACTCATTCCAGAGTTTACTGCGCTGTTTGGTTATGTTACGAGGGATATGCTTTTCCCAAGGGACAGTCTTACTTGAAAGTTTCTTTTTAGGAACATACATATCAACAAGCTTGTTTAAAGAGTGTGTTACAAAATTAATGGCATTGACATGTCACCATCAAGGTGCATAAGTTCAAAGTCCCAATCGACACAACTCAGGGCATTACGAATCTTGTCGTATTTACTTCGAGCCCAGTTCAACAAGGGAGGCCTAGCTCTGTCATGGAGGGTATTGCCTTGGAATAGTAATAAGGCTTTGACAACACAATGACCACAGCTGGGAAATGGGGGGATAAGTGTTGACGTCTTGTATTGTCATATTCAGTAGAAAGGATGAGATCTAGTAAATTGCCTGAGGTTGTAAAAGTGGGTTCTAAAACTAAATGACGAAGACCAAGAGTTAGGAAAAGGGCATAGAACATGGCATCAGTTACACTAATGTAAAGGTCAGGAACGGTATCATTCCAAGAGATGGAAGGTGGATTAAAATCTCCCATCAAAATAAGTTCCTTACCCAGGCTGATGTTATACATGTAATTAATAAGTGCTACATATGTGTCATGAGTGTAAGAGGGGGGAGGGGGGGGGGACGATAAAGTTAATACATATAAACTCAAAATCTCAACTGGAAACTTCACATCTCCTCTCTCGCTAAATCAGCTTCCTCGAGGTTGGGCGTTCTGTATCATCTCCGCCAGTTCTTCTCCCCCGCGCAGTTCCTATCTATATACAGGGGCCTTGTCCGCCCTCGTATGGAGTATGCATCTCACGTGTGGGGGGGGCTCCACTCACACAGCTCTTCTGGACAGAGTGGAGTCTAAGGCTCTTCGTCTCATCAGATCTCCTCCTATAACTAATAGTCTTCTACCTCTTAAATTCCGCCGCGATGTTGCCTCTCTTTCTATCTTCTATCTATATTTCCACGCTGACTGCTCTTCTGAACTTTGTAACTGCATGCCTCCCCCCCTCCCGCGGCCTCGCTGCACACGACTTTCTATTCATGCTCATCCCTATACTGTCCAAACCCCTTATGCAAGAGTTAACCAGCATCTTCACTCTTTCATTCCTCACGCTGGTAAAATCTGGAACAATCTTCCTTCATCTGTATTTCCTCCTGCCTACGACTTGAACTCTTTCAAGAGGAGGGTATCAGGACACCTCTCCTCCCGAAATTGACCTTTCTTTCGGCCACCTCTTTTGATTCTTTTTGGGGGAGTAGAAACGGGCTTTTTATTATTGTTTCCTTTTTGTGCCCTTGAGCTGTCTCCTTTGTTGTAAAAAAAAACTTAATATAGATCTCAATTCTGCCAGGGTCAATTTTGTCCGATGGAGAGTCTTTCTTTGGCAATTCTTTAGTATGCCTATCATTCTTTTCTGTGAACACATTTTGCCAAGCTGCTCGAGAAGTTATAAAAGTTCAAACACACTTTCTCGCCTCCAGTGATTGTTTTTACCAGAGGGTGGTTCATAAGCTCTAATAAAAAGGGGGAGCTACCTAGAAAATTAGTGGCGTTATCACTAACGCCTTAGGCATGATTGCCTAGCTGTAAATCACCGGTTTGGCTCAAATCTTCGACAAGATCTAAATGTACCGCCCTTGTGGAGGCACAGGTGAATATACATATGTACATTTCCTGAGGGGAGATTGCTCCCAGTTATAGTGTCAGGGGGAAGCTGAGGTGGCCCTGGGTACTTGACAGGTCGCCCCTCGTAACGCTTGCATGTCTGGTAAGATTTGAGGAAGCGTTTTAATGCCTGCCTACCCTGGGGTGTCCAGTACTGTTTCCTTGTATAGGCTTAAGTGTCTGCCATCCCTCCGCGTAGAGTATTTTTATGGACTTCTAATATTGGTTGGGTGATTGTTTTTTACAGCAAAGGAGACAGATCAAGGGCTTAACAAAAAAGGAAACAATAATGAAAAAAAGCCCGCTACTTACTGCCCCAAAAAGATTGGAGAGGAGTGGCCGATAGAGAAGTCAATTTCGGGAGGAGAGGTGTCCTGATACCCTTCTCTTGAAAGAGTTCAAGTCGTAGGCCGGAGGAAATAAATAAATAAATATATATATATATATATATATATATATATATCTATATATCTATATATATATATATATATATATATATATATATTTTTTCTCTCTTTTTTTTTTTACGTCATGGCCTATAGCGCCGGTAGGCTTCTTCCCGGTGGGGCCTGATGGTCGGCCCAGCCCGTTCTGGCGCAGGCGAGTGTTTGTAGTGGTGCCATCTTGCATTGGCTCTTGCTGCCCTCCCGGAGCTCATCTTTAATCCTAGAATCTAGAGTTCGGGTTGATAGGTGGTCTTCTGGACAGCATGTGGATAGTTTTAAGACATTCGGCGGCTGAAAATCCCAGCTTGGTGGCACCGGGCGGGATTGAACTCGCGTCCTCCTGATCGCGACGCCGTCACTCTGTTGACTCAGCCAGGAAGATTGTTCCAGAGTTTACTAGCGTAAGGGATGAAAGAGTGAAGATGCTGGTTAACTCTTGCATAAGGGATTTGGACAGTATAGGGATGAGCTTGAGTAGAAAGTCATGTGTGGCGAGGCAGGGAGGGAGGGGGCATGAAGTTAGCAAGTTCAAAAGTGCAGTCAGCATGAAAATATCGATAGAAGATAGAAAGAGAGGCAACATGGCGGCGGAATTTAAGAGGTAGAAGACTATCAGTAAGAGGAGGAGAGCTGATGAGACGAAGAGCCTTATACTCCACTTTATCCAGAAGAGCTGTGTGAGTGGAGCCTCCCCACGTGAGATGCATACTCCATACGAGGGTGGACAAGTCCCTGTATATGGATAGCAATTATGAGGGGAGAAGAACTGGCGGACGATAGCGCCCAACTTCGAGGAAGCTGAATTAGTGAGAGAGGAGATGTGAAATTTCAGTTAAGATTTTGAGTTAAGGATAGACCGAGGATATTTAGTGTTGAAAAAGGTGACACTGAGTGTTGTCGAAGAAGAGGGGATAGGTGTTTGGAAGATTGTGTCGAGTTGATAGGTGGAGATATTGGGTAATTGGGTAACTAGTGTTTTGAGATTAATATGGAATGGCAGTCGGAGTGTGGGAGCCTGTATTTTGAATCCTACCTCGGCATTTTATTATACCCTCTTCATCTAGATACAGACCTAGAGTTGTTAATTTATTTTTATTATATTTAGTCGAGGTAGGTTGTTGCAGTTCATCCCTAAAGATTTATCCCTGAATTATTTTGACCCAAAATTTATATGGATCCGAGTTTTCTCTCTTAGTGACTTTAAAAAATTACTTTGTGGTCCTCATTAAGTTATGTAGCGTAGAAAACCGGTAGATGTCAATTACCGGATGATGCATTGGTTATGGGTCTGATGCAGCATTTTTTTACCACTTATGGCATAGTGTAGACCGTTCAGGCCAATTTTCACCGCTTATAAACCAGGTCGTACCATGGAACCATAACCCCATTTTCATTTTGAGGGTATTTGTACATCGGAACAGAAGATCCGCCGGGTTTTCTTTGCTTGATACACGTTTATAAGAGAAAGTGGACCCTATAACTTTAATTATGCTTAGACGGTTTTTAAGATATGGGATTTGACAAGTATCCTATCCTATCTAATGTAAGCAAATTTTACTGTCAGTTCAAACATACACTTCAATATTTAATAACTCTTTGACATGGTGAGTTAACCTAATGCCCAGCACTAGTGTAGTCAATTCCATTTATGACAGCGTTCTTGGTTTAATTGGGGCCACCCTTGCCTTTGACAGGACCAAGTTACATTTATTTAAGATCCTGTAGAAAACCGCTGCACCAAAGACAATTTTGGAGCCATCGCAGAATGCATGTATCTGTCTAGGATGCTCCCTGTTTGAACAGACTTTTCTGCATGGGGACTTTAATTTGATTTAATTTATTAAATTCCTGTTTGGTAAGGCCCTATTCCCTAATATTTCCTCCCCCAGGGGTGTGTCCCAATCTATCTTTAACGCCTAGGCCTTTTGTCAGCCCTAAGGGGTCAACTACTTTGGAGACCTAACTCAACAGAGCTCATTTGGTTAGTGTAGTTTCAGGAAATATGGGCGATTTTATCTCAAGTTCATCTGCTTTAGTGTCCCACAACATCCCCAATACTGGTTGCTGTTCCGGGGAAATATAAGTATTATAATCTTAGAGAATAATTTTATAGAGTTGGGAGAGTTAGTATTCCGACTCTGTATAGGCATACGGGGTCGGTCACACTCCTTATTGGCCAAATTATAAATTCTTATATAGCCTCTTAATCGGAAGAGGTAGTTCCTTGTAAATTATCCATATAAAAGGATTTGTCCTAGTTCTGGGCATCCGACTTGTTTCAAATGGTGTTGTAAGGTATTATTTTAGAGAAAGGAACTACTACATGAACCGAACAGTATTGATTTAAAGCTGTAGGTGGCTAGTGGGCTATCCTCCCTGTCAATGTTTCCTGGTTAGAGGAACTTTGTAAAATCTCTATCCTCCTCCCTTAAACCTATTCTTAGGAATGCTTTGGAGATGTCAGCTACAGAAGCATGTTCATTTGTTCTAAATTTAACTAGAGCATCTCCTAAATTATCTAAGAGGTTAGATCCTGTGTAAAGAAAATCACTCCAACTAGCTTCGTTTTTAGTTTTGGGGCTGCAATTGCATACTATTCTTATTGGCTTTGTAAGAGAGTCTTTGGGCACGGCATGGTGGGGTAAGTAGTGCCCTACTTCCTGACTAGCTACTCCTTCCATCCTTACAGAGAAACCCACTGCTAGATCTTTGATGATTTTATCATAGCAGGTTAATTTCATTTTGTCTTCTCTTTGTTTCCTCAACATACAACCCAATTGCATTTTTGCCCTACTAAAATCTGACATTAATACAGGGGCGTCATGTTTCCAAGTAAGCCAACCTCATATTTAATATCTTTGTACTTTATAATATCATTAGATCGGTTATTGGCAATTCAGTCTTCAGGTGATGGTTGATCAAGGTTTATTTCAATTGCCTCCAAGTCCCAGAGCTTAATAATGGGATAACTTTCTTCTTCTCTGATCTCATTGATTTGAGTTGAATCGGCTCTGCTCCAAGTCGGGCTATTAAGAGGGGTTGGGCATAACAAGGGAGTACCTCTTTATCTGATGTGTTAGAGCAGGGGTTCCCAACCTTTTTGTTCCTCTGTACCTCTTGGGCATTTTTATAGGTTCCCGTGTACCCCTAAAAATTTAGGATAAAAAACGGTGAAATTGTAATATTTTCATATTATTTTATAAAGAAATCTGTATGTGTAGACTGATGATATAATTTAAATAAGTTTTGCTTAGTAAAATGAGGAAATTGAAAAAAAAAACAATGGCATTGTGCAATTTGAATGCAGATTAAAACACCATGTATTGTACATTAGTGGTTATTCTCTCGGACCCAATGTACCCCCTGAAAAGTGCAAATGTACCACTGGGGGTACATGCACCCCAGGTTGGGAACCCCTGTGTTAGAGTATGGTATGGGGGCTGTGGTTATGTTTCCACCGGCACTGGGAAACACAGAGACTCCATTCTTCTTAGCAATTTTCTGTAAAAAACGTCCAAGGTAATCTGTAACGATGATTAGTTTATAAGGTCCTTCTACATCTCTATAATCACTCCTAGCCAATTCAAGACCCATCTCCCTCAAATGTTTTGCTGATATCTCTAAGCCTCTGACAGTGATATTAATATTCATATTGTTGACGAACGCCTTCACTTTGAACTTATATATTCCCACTTGTGCAAGAGGTCTCACTTTATCTAATGATTCATGTTCTTTATAGGGCAATAACCCTGATATAGCTAAATTTACCTTTGAAACTACTGGTAACTTCAACTGACGAAGTATATCAGGGCTGATGAAAGATCTCTGGGCCCCACCCACAAACATGATTACACTTATGGTTTAGTCACAATTCAGCGGTGAGCACGACCGAGGATTTAACTTGGTTGGTGCGAGCTTTTTGCACTGTTGTAGGTTCAGATTTATTCTCAAGGGGCCAGTGCAAAATTATGGCATCCCTAATTGCATTTCAGAAATGTTTTCAATATTAAGGAGCAGTCTGACGTGACATGGTTGGAACTTAGACCATTGAGGTACATGTCTGAGGTTATGGCTCTGGCTATCTTCGTGTTCAGATCTGGACTTTTTTTTACAATTCGAGGAGGCATGTTCCTCGTGGCAAAAGACAGTATTTTCAATACTGATTCCTTGCACCTGTATTCTGAGATTTGTTTGGAGGATTTGCTCGCTTTGCTCTCATTGAATTTGGAGTTTTATTGTGTGAGGATTATGAAGCAGCATATATGCCTACGTCCGCTTTCCTAATAAAATTCCTATGGCTTTATTTTTTTTTAAATTTTGATTTAACATTAATCGGGAGGAATTTATTTTTAATTTCCTTTTGAGTTTTTTTTTTTTTAAACCTCTGTAAATGTTTACACGCTGTTATTATTAAACCCTCTTCAGTTTCTGGACATACAAATTAATTCTTACCAAATCTTCGGTATAACTGATCACAAAGTTGACTGGGCAATTTGCAATGCATTAGCTAACTGAAGACCCAGTCAGTGTCACAGGCTGGTTTATGTACTTCCAAGTTAATGTACAACTAAGGGCTACTCTGAAATCATTTAAGGTCTTATAACTGTGTTGTGGTTAAGGTAGATCTGCTAATTTATATAAGAATGTTGTACTTAATCTTTATCTTCGTAGTTTTTTCTCAATATCTGCAGAGCTGCCTCATAATTTTTCCCCTCTACGGATAATTCTGAAAGCAAGCCGTATGCAGACCTTTTTAGATAACCCATTAAACATGTTGATTTTTCTGCGTTGGTTAGGTCTTCCCTCTGGTGGATTAAGATCTGAAATTTATCCCAGAAGGAGTATCAATTTTCTTCCCCGGTGAAAAGTTATGTTGAAATGTTAGGTAATTTTAGTCCTCCGAGTTAGTTTGGGTTAGTGGAGGTGGTGGGTTGCGTAGCACTGATTCGAGTTTTTTTTTTTTGTGTGTGTGTGTGTGTATTCAAAACCTTGATTTTGCCCTACCTTATACTTAAGACTTTGTTTTTCATATTCATCTTCCTCCTCTTCTGCTAGTAAATTATTTTACAAAAGCATGTATGCATCCTGATATCTATTCCAATAGTTATTCCATGTTTTGATCTGAGTTCTTAAGAGTTCTTTACCCATTGGTGTTCTTTTCAATGTTTGTTAGCAAGACTCATATTGGCGCATCACCCACCCCAATTTGACTGCCACCTGGCGGGACGTAATCCCTAATGTTAAGCTAGGTGGGGGGCCGGACAGAAGCCGCTTGGCCTGACAAGGCGCAGAACGACCTTTTAGCGGGTTCTCCCACCGGATTTATGTAAACTATGAGGTGTGAGGCGCGCAGGTGTTTTGCTGTCGTTGGGTTACAGTTAGTGTAGATTAGCTTACATTTACACCTACAGATTAAGTTGAAATAAATACTGGAATCAATAATTATTATTATTTTTAATTCATTTATGGGATCAGAATGTTAGGCGAGGTGGTTTTAATCTATATTCATAGTTGCCTTTAATTGCCTCCCCACGCACCGATCAGTGCTGGGCCGCGAGATCCCAGAGCCACGCGGGTATAGTCGGTCAAAATTAGCTTGGCCAATTTGCACCGAGAGGCCCCTCCCCCATTCTGGCTAAGCTCCGCCCCCCTCTCACCTGATTGGCCGTTGATGACATCATAGATTGTATCAAAGACACGTACCAAATATATATGATTGAGATAATCTAGCTTCTTTCATGATTAAAAAATATTCGAAACTTAATTGAATAACGACGTCGATGGAATGATGATGATGATGTATATAACAAATATGGTATGGTTAGTAAAGACGAAGGTATGAAATGTGGAAAGATTGAAAGGGTTAAATGCAGTATCCTGAGATGGTTTGGCCAAAAGGAAAGGATGCTGGAGAGCGAAAAGTTGAAGAGGATGTATACGAGTAAGGTTGATGCGGTGACTCAAAGAGGACGACCCCCAGTGAAATGGGAGGACAGAGTGCTGAAGTATGTGAGAGAAAGGAGCGAGAGGAGTGTAAGAGGATTAGAGGATGCAAGGCGGGAATGTAAGGACAGGAATAAATGGAGACTTCTGCCATGGCCATCCCCTGTATTAAAAAAAAAAATAAATAAATAAATAAAATAAGAAGAAAATAATGAAACAAAATAAACAAGCAAAAATATATATCCAGTGTAAATAAGAGAGAGAGAGAGAGAGAGAGAGAGAGAGAGAGAGAGAGAGAGAGAGAGAGAGAGAGAGAGAGAGAGAGAGAGAGAGAGAGAGAGAGAGAGAGAGAGAGATTTACATAGATTTACATAGAAAGTCAGACCACACAGACCCCATGGTCCAGACTAGGTGGTCTGTCCTGAAACCTAAGTGATTTTACATTAATCAGATGGCTCCAAAACGTTGCTTTTCTACTCTAGTTAATACTAAGTTCAAGGAAGTGACGGTCGAGCTTGTTTTTAAAGGAGTCAATCGTGTTACACTGGACCACTGATGGTGGGAGCTTATTCCATTCTCGCACTACAACGTTGGTGAAGAAAAATTTGGTGCAGTCTGAATTTATTTGTCTACATTTGAGTTTTGTGCCATTGTTCCTCGTTCGCAAAGTGTCATCGATCATAAACAATTTTGTTCTGTTTGCATTCGTGAAACCATTAAGTATTTTAAAACATTCGATCAGTTTTCCTCGGAGGCGACGTTTCTCAAGAGAGAACATGTTAAGGGTGGAAAGCCTTTCTTCGTAGGATTTGTTGCGCAAGGAAGGGATCATTTTTGTTGCTTGACACTGAACACCTTCTAGTTTAGCAATGTCCTTTGCATGGTGGGGAGACCAAAACTGTACCGCATATTCCAAGTGGGGTCTGACTAAACTATTGTAGAGCGGAAGTATTACATCTTTATTCTTGAATAAAAAGTTTCTTTTAATGAAGCCCAACATTCTGTTCGCTTTATTTGCTGCATCGATGCATTGATGTGAGAATTTGAGGTTTGACGCGATTTTAATCCCCAGGTCCTTAACGCATTGAACGCTTGTGAGTTTAACGCCGCGTATTTCGTAATCGAACTTCTTATTTTTTGTTCCAACTTGAAGGACCTGGCACTTGTCTATGTTAAAGGGCATCTCCCATTTATCCAACCAAGCTGAAATTTTGTGCAAATCCTCTTGGAGGCTTTGCCTGTCTTCGTCAGTGAGAATCGAGTTACTAATCTTTGTGTCATCTGCAAATTTACTAATGTGATTATTGAGTCCAACATCCACGTCGTTGATGTAAATAATGAAGAGCACTGGGCCAAGAACCGAGCCCTGAGGGACGCCACTAGTGACCGGCGCCCACTCTGAGTTAAATCCGTCAATCACAACTCTTTGTTGTCTGTTGCTCAACCAATTCGCGATCCATTGGTTTACTTGACTGTCAATGCCTATTTGCTTTAATTTATAAAGTAATTTATGATGTGGGACTTTATCAAACGCTTTCTGGAAATCAAGATAGACTACGTCCACTGATTTGGTTACGTCATAAATTGAGAAGAGATCATTATAAAAGGTCAGTAGGTTTGACAGGCAGGATCTTTTGTTACGGAAGCCATGTTGTGAATCCCCAATTAATGAGTGGCTTTCGAGGTAACTCACAATTTTGTCTCTAATTATGCTCTCGAGTAGCTGATCTACAATTGAAGTTAGAGAGAGAGAGAGAGAGAGAGAGAGAGAGAGAGAGAGAGAGAGAGAGAGAGAGAGAGAGAGAGAGAGAGAGAGAGAGAGAGAGAGAGAGAGAGAGAGAGAGAGAGAGAGAGAGAGAGAGAGAGAGAGAGAGAGAGAGAGAGAGAGAGAGAGAGAGAGAGAGAGAGAGAGAGAGAGAGAGAGAGAGAGAGAGAGAGAGAGAGAGAGAGAGAGAGAGAGAGAGAGAGAGAGAGAGAGAGAGAGAGAGAGAGAGAGAGAGAGAGAGAGAGAGAGAGAGAGAGAGAGAGAGAGAGAGAGAGAGAGAGAGAGAGAGAGAGAGAGAGAGAGAGAGAGAGAGAGAGAGAGAGAGAGAGAGAGAGAGAGAGAGAGAGAGAGAGAGAGAGAGAGAGAGAGAGAGAGAGAGAGAGAGAGAGAGAGAGAGAGAGAGAGAGAGAGAGAGAGAGAGAGAGAGAGAGAGAGAGAGAGAGAGAGAGAGCCAGAGAACCTCTACTTGCAGGGAGGAGCCAGGCGAACCTCGCTGCAGGGCAGGCTTCCTGCAGCTCTTCAGCTCAGCAGGCAACCTTTGGGAAGGGTGATGTGTTAGGCTGTTTATCTTAGTGTATCATGGCTCAGCTTATAAAGTTTTGCAGGTGCAGTATTACCCTGTGTGTATTATATAGCAGTAATGTCACACAATCTAAAGTAATGTCAGTCTTAACACAAAAAATCTAACACAAAAAAAATTTAAAGAGGAATTTTAACGCTTTCTTTTTCTTTTCGCAAAGTTGGGCGTGAGTAATACCTGGGTATCAAGTATGTCAAAGTTTAAACCACATCACTCACTGGTTTGCTTGTTTGTTTCCCTTAGTTTCATGCAAGCTCAGAAACTTAGCACAACAAATTACTGAGTCGGAAAAAAAAAAATCCAATAGTGTTCAATAAGTGACTCCTGACTGTGAGGCGTCAGCTGATGGCTGCACAGGTCTCTGAATGCTGGAGGGCAGCAGTCCATCCCTGTGGTCCAATAAGTGTCTGAAACATGGTTCATTGAAAATTCTAAATTCGAAATAAAGTCTTGCTCTCCTACCCTGAACCCTCCTGACAAGAGTAAGATATGACTAACTTCGATCATTTATTGATTGCCTGGGAAAAAAAAAAAATCACCTTTGAGGCATTACTGTAATTACACATCAGTACAAGCTATACACAGGTTAGTAAAACACAAAACTACAATAATTACCTGGCATCATTACATGTTCAAGATTTTCACCAATAGGAAACTTGGGACACCTCCTCCCAAGTGGCACTACAGCCACTATGCCCTCCACTGGGACTGGTGTGGTGTGATGATGATGTAATACAGGAGCAAGCTCCTCAAAAGACTTCACCACGAGCTTCCGAGGCTTCCCATCATGGTCCAGTCTGTACAGCATTTGATCTGTTTATAAAGGCATAATAATTACAGTATGAGAAATGCAACGAGCTTCCATACAAGGCCAATCCACAACAATGACAACAGATTTTAAACCACAGCTGCAACTTGTTTTGGCACTCATCTTTGCTTGTGAACCCTGCACCTGTGCTATAGAAAACCTGTCACTCAAAGTTACATAAGAACATAGGGAAACTGCAAGAGGCTGAGTGGCCTACACAGGGCAGCTCCAGAATCCCTCCCACTACTCACGATGGGTGAGGTGTAGTTTTAGGGATTACAGGTAGAGGCTTGATCCTCGTTTACCTTCAGTACGGGCGTACGCTCCAGTACCGTCTCCTTACTGCACCCACACCTCACTGCCACCTGTCGTCCTCGTCCATGTAGCTATCCAGTCTACTCTTACAACAAGCTATCGTCCCTGCACTAACTATGTGATTGCTGAGTCTATTCCATTCCCCCACCACCCTATTACTAAACCAATGCTTGCCTATATCTCTCCTAAATTTATACTTTTCTAATTTAAATACATTACTGCGAGTTCTATCCTGCTGGCTAATTCTCAGTACTTTACTTATATCGCCTTTGTTGTAACCCTTGACCCATTTGAATACTTCTATCAGATCTTCCCGCACTCTTCGTCTTTCTTGTGAATGTAAGTTTAGATGTTTCAGCCTATTTTGATATGGGAGGTTCCTCAGCCCCTGAATCATCTTGGTCATCCTCCTCTGAACTGATTCTAGCAAGTTGATGTCCATTCTGTAGTGTGGGCACCAAAACTGGACAGCATAATCTAAGTGTGGCCTTAGTGACTTTAAGTCTATCTATCTGTCTAATCACGAGCTCCCTACTTATGTTGATGTCGGTTAATCCTTCTACCTCTTCTCCCCTGTAGATCTGTTCTCCCTGAAGTATATCATCTAATCTTTCTTTGGTAAATACAGTTAAGAAATACCTATTTAACGCCTCACTCATTTACTCGTCTCTATCAATCAGTGATTCTCCCGACTTGCGGCCCTATCTTATCCCTAACCTTGGTGTTATTAAGCTGGAAGAAGCCCTTTGGATTGGTCTTTGCTTCCCTGGCAATTCTAATCTCATAATTACGTTTTGCCATACGTGTGTTCTTCTTTACTGCTCTAGCTAAATCGTTGTAACTATCCCTTAGGTGAGTTTCCTTTGACTCTAACATATAGTCCTCTTTTCCTTCCTATTTCAGTTTTTAACCTGTCTGTCATCCATCGCGGGTAATTACCTGTTAACCTGACTTCCCTGTGAGGTATTAACTGTTTCTGTCCTAGTTTAATCTCCCTGACCAGACTATTGTACTCACCCTCCAAGCTACTGACCTGACTAGTGACCTCACCAGAGATTAACGCCCCTCCCTGCTCTGGGTCCTGACCTACTTCTGATATCACTCCCCTAAGCCTTTGCAGCTGTTTTCTTAACCCCTCGTAGTCTGCCTTCCTGAAGTCAGGTATTAATGTGTTGTTACTGCTGACTCTATCCTCCCATTTAATATTAAATCTAATTTCCTTATGATCACTTGTTACCAAATGAATCCCCAACCTCAATGTTGCTTATTATGTCCTCTCTATTAGTTAACAACAAATCCAAAATATTTTCTTCCCTCGTTGATGTTCTAATTAACTGCTTAAGGAAACTATCCTGTATCACATCTAACAAATCCTGTGCCTCTTGGTCTCCGGATAAAGTATCCCACTCTATGTTCCTATAATTGAAATCCCCAATTACACACACATTCCTA
>NW_026110588.1:42500-97138 GCF_024679095.1 Eriocheir sinensis | reverse complement strand
TCCGACTTTCGAAGCCTGAGCGCCTGCCCAGAGGTAACAACTGTTGGGCGGTGGAGCTGAGATTTACATCTGCTTCACGGTGATGGAGGAGAAGGCTGGAGGAATCCTGCTTTGGCCTGGGCCGCCACCGCCTGATGTCCCAGGAGGACATCGTAATAGGTGTTTTTCTGTGGCTAATTGTGCAGTTTCCGTCCCCTGCAGCCGCGTCAACACTTTCCGCAACAGGCATACCACTACAAGGCCCAGTTGATCTCGCGGGGCGTGCTACGATGTCGAGGGATGCCGGGTTCCGGCCGTGGTTGGAATGGCTTCCGGTTCTTTGAAGTTCGTTCAAGCCCGCATCCCTCAAGCCTACCGCTACAAGAGTATCACTATATGATCGTGTCCCGACGTGCACGAGTAACCTGGACCGCAGGACAACGCTGCATTATGTGGCCCCAGAGCTCTCCCGGATATCTGCGGCTGAGGTCGCAGTTGATGTCCGTCACCCGCCTCCCTCTCGCATGCCAGGAGCAGATTGCCCCGAAGCTTTACCGCTCGGCTGAAGTCGCCCTTTGAGGGAGAAGAAATTGCCGTCTTGATCAACCGCTTGAGGACAGGTGTTTCCAGGGCTGCCCATCAATTTACCATCGTACAGCTACCTTCCTCAGGCGTAATGTACACTTTTTGCGCAAGGAGGCGCTTCTGCCACCAGCTCCCACGGCAGTAGCTGTAACCTCCGGGTCCTCAGAATCCCTCAACCGCTGGAGAAGGTCCTCCTTGAGCCGAGGGACCTGTGTGTGGACAAAGTATGCCCAGTCCCCGTCCACTTCCACTTGCAGCGCATGGAAGTACCCACGAGGAGGTATCCATCGGCAGTTGTGAAGACCAGTGAGTCCGGACAGCCCGCTTGATGCACCAAGCCTATACAGAAAGCCTAATTGAGCATTGCCGTAGCAGCCATGTTCGCCAAGTGGGTACAGCAACTGAGGAACAATGATCTTATTTAAGTCCACAGTTTTTCCTGGGGCTTTGCCGAGTGGTTTCTTAAGCCTGGCAAGCTTGCGCACTGCAAGTCTTCGTGCACGCAGGGGAACACTCAATAACCCCTCCACTATGCGACCATCTGGACTCCCCAGGTACTTGTAAAATTCCCCAGGTGCCAGAGCTTGGACAGAGCCTCCCCGAAGATTTAAGGGGTTGCATCTTTGTTATGTTTTCCTATTTTGTCGGCTACTATGCCGAGAGTGGTGCCTTGCCAATTCCACCTCGAGCTGATACCACCGCAGCCTCTGTTGGGCTGTTGGGGCGGCCTGGAGTCCATGGCGAGTCGGGCTAGGAGCGCCACATCGTCGGCAAGGCGACATAGTTGATAATGCAACCACCCACCTTAACCCCGATGTCTTTGGGGAGTAGCAGGGCCCAGTCTGGGCATATGTTGAATATATAGGGGAGAGGGATCTCCCTGCAGGACGCCCTTTTGATGTTGATGGGTCGCCTGCGTCAAGTTCGGTGGCTGCCGACTCGTACATCTGACATGTACTCGATGAGTCTGGATGTTGGACCCAATCTCCTGTCGGCAGCCTGCAGTGAGGGTGGCTCACCGAGTTAAACGCCTTCTTAAAGTCCACCACGAAACAAAGACGTTAGAGGGTTTCTTCTGAGCTGTCTTAACCACCGCCTTCAACACAGCGATGTTGGCATCACAGCCTTCCCCTCTTGAACCCCTTTTGTTGCGCCGGACGGCAGGGCGTCCCGGTCCAGCCGCCTTGCTAGGATCCGGTTAGTTAGCCTTGTTATCAGTGGGTGATAGTAACAGGGGAAGATCCTGGTGCCGATGGTTTTGGCAAATTGGGAGCAGAATGGTCCTGCCCTTGACCCAGTTAGGGAAGAGCCCCAAGCCAGAAACAGGTAACCACCCAGGCAAGCTTGGCCGTCCAGGCCTATCAGGTCGCTAATGGTGCGACTGTTGGGACCCTTGCCGACGCTTTGGGGTGGCCTTCATTGCCGCCGCGATGTCCTCCTGCGAGACGGCGCCCATCACCGATGGGCTGACCGTCTAACGAGATCCGGACGGCGGCGGTCCTCTGGAGTCAGCGACTAAACAGCCCTCTCCAGAAAGTGTGAGAACCCTCTGGGAGGGCAGGGGCGTTGAATAATCTCCACTTTTGATCTTTGTTATGAATAAGTTACCTGACGTCTAGTGGTTGATTTGTGTTGAAATATAGCTAACTGTGACATAACATAATTGGTTAAGTGAAAGTAAATGGTGATTTTTACTTATTATTAATAATCTAATTAGACAAATGGTTACTTGATATCAGAAGAACATATGACAAAATAGGGAATGCTACAATGACAAGAGTAAATGGTTTGGATTCACTGAAATGCTTAGTTAAAGTTAGAATTACATGAGGAACCAAGTATGAAATTACAATTGAGGAACCAAATATGATAATTACAATTGAGGAACGAAATATTGGTTCACTGAAGGTGTTTAGTTAAGAGTTAGAATTGCATGATGAACCCATATATATATATATATATATATATATATATATATATATATATATATATATATATATATATATATATATATATATATATATATATATATATATATATATAAACGTGAGAATGGATATGTGGTTTGATGTGTGTGTGTGTGTGTGTGTGTGTGTGTGTGTGTGTGTGTGTGTGTGTGTGTGTGTCAGACCCCTTGGTGAATACTGTTTGCTCGACCAAGTGAATACCCCAAGCGTCATAGAAAGATAGAGATATCTCAGGTGGGACAGATGGGGTGAGTTAGTGGAGGCATTTTATAACCTCGGCGGGCGAGACGGTCCGCGAAGTGTGAGCCTTCGTGACATTGAATTGAATGATGGGTGAAGCTGGTGCGGCTGGAGCTTCGAGGAGTCGTGCGTGAGTTAGTTATTGGTGATGTGATGTTGTTTGATGGCGCGCTTCTAGGCTCGGTTGGACGAGGGTACCATAACACCCCCCAGCTTAGGAACGACGTAACGATTGTAAGAAGTGCAGTAGTGAGGCGTAAGGATGGTGGGACCCTCTTCATTAGGTATTAGGTGGGCGAGAAAGGACGTCGGCGTTGCAGTTGTCACGCCCCTTGATGTGGTGAATTTCGATGGCGTAGGACTGTAGCATAAGAGACCACCGGAGGAGGCGTTGATTAGAGAACTTGTTGCGATGAAGGAAGGTCAGGGGGTTATGGTCTGTGAATACATGTAGAGGCTTGCTACCGGCTTGTAAATAGTGCTCAAACTTCTGGATGGAGTTTATGATGGTCAGAAGTTCTCATTCCACATTGCTGTAGTTCTTTTGATGATTTTTTAACTTTGTGGAATGGTAGGCTATGGGGTGTAGGATGCCGTCTTTTTCTTGGAGGAGGACGGCACCTGAGGCGAAGTCAATGGCGTCGGTATGCATGACGAAGGGCTTGGATAAGTCAGCAGCCTGCAAGACCGGTCCTTGAGCTAGCATATTCTTTAGTTGGATGAAGGCTTGCTGGCAGTCTGGGGTCCACTTGTACCCTACGGTTCCGCTTGTGAGCTTGGTCAGAGGGGCAGCGGCTTCTGCGAAGTTGGGACAGAAGCGGCGGTAAAACCCTGCCATGCCGAGGAAGCGACGCAGCTCCTTTCGGGTATCGGGAACCGGGTATTGAAGGACGGCAGCGACGTTGAAGGCTTTGGGATGCACGCAGCCGCTGTCTACTTGTAGGCCCAGATAGGATACAGTTGCTTCTCCAAACGTTGATTTTGCCAGCTTGACCGTGAAGTTCGCCTCTTCTGGCTTGTGGAACACTTCTTTGATCTGCTGTAGATGGTGTTGCCAGTCGTTAGCATTACCACTTCATCGATAAGGTCCGGGGAAGAGGGTAGGCGTCTGGCACGGTTACGACGTTCCTCTGTGGTAGTCTGTGCAGAAGCGGAGCTGACCCCCTCCTTGGCAACGAGAAGACAGGAGACGCCCATGGATAATTTCTGGGGACGGCCAAACCCTGTTCGAGTAGATAGTCCACCTCCTTCGTTTGTTCTCACCTCTGAGGGTTGAGCCTGTATGGAGCATGGCGAATGGTGTTGTTCCGGGAAATAGCTGCACATCATGAGAGAGAACATTGGAAAGTTTTGGGTTGTCGCCAAAGATGGCGTTGAATTGGTTCATGGTGATGCAATGTCCTGAGCTTGTGAGGGGGAGATATGAGCAAAGTGTTCATCCAGGTGTTGAAGGATGTGAGAGTTTTGTTGTGTGTCTGTAGGGTGTGTTGTGGTGGTATTTGACATACACAAAGGGATAACACTGTTCTCATGACAAACACGCGGAATACTAGATGAACAAACATATCGGTAGTCAGGGGCATGATTTGGTTTGGAGCCAGGTTCAGATGACTCAGTTGAGTCGTGTGAATCGGCACCAGTAGCTGGGATGCAGGGGCTGGATGCTTACTTTGATATAGTTTTAAGAGGTTTACATGAATTAACTGAGTTGACTTGCGACGGGGGTGCTGTTGGCATAATTGTTGTCTCCTACTTTCTGCAAGATGTTATAAGGACCATGATAGTTAATTTGCAAGGGTGATTTAGGGGATGAAATGAAGGCAAGAACTAGATCACCCTCATTAAATGTTCTGATTGTAGCCTTCTTGTCAAAATTTAATTTCATGTTGTTTCGGGCAAATGATTGAACTTTAGATAGGATTGCTTTTAAGTGATCTAGATAGTTAGTGACAGAGACAAGACTATGAGAGGTTGAGCCAAGTAGCTTGTCTTTAACATTCCTTAGTGACCCTCTCACTTTCCTTCCGAACAACAACTCGAAAGGGGAGACTCCTAAAGACACATTAGGTGTTTCTCGGATGGCAAATAGCATATAAGGAAGAGCGTCATCCCACCCGAGGTCTTGTTTGTGACAAAATTTACGTAGGAGATTTTTTTAGTGTTTGATTGCACCTCTCTAGAGCTCCCTGTGACTGCGGGTGGTAAGCAGTGGACAGCGTTTGTGTGATGCCCAGCTCATTCAAGACTGCTTTAAATAGATCGCTGGTGAAATTTGTGCCTCGGTCACTCTGGATCTCCTGAGGAATCCCGAACGATGTAAACAATTGACTGAGCTTTGAGACAATAGTTTAGAAGTGATGTTTTTGATGGGAAAGGCCTCCAGGATACCTAGTTGTGGGATCAAGAATTGTTAATATATATTGATTACCCTTTTTGTTTTCGGCAGGGGACCAACAATGTCAATGACTATTTTTGAAAGGGTTCGAGGGAACAGCGATGGGATGAAGGGGATAGGGGAATAGTTTGGTTAGGTTTGCCTGCAACCTGGCAAGTATGGCACGAGTTAACATGATTTTGACATCCTCCTAAGTCCTGGCCAATAAAAGTCTGTCAGGATCTTCTCACTTGTTTTCTTGATCCCCAGGTGGCCGCAAAAACTTCCATGAGCGATCTCAAGAACAGGTTGTCGTAGAACAGTAGGCTAGGTTAGGTTAGGTTAGGCTAGGTTGGTCCAAGTAGCTTCATCCGAGACTTTGGCGGGTCAGAAACACTCATAAGAATCTGATCCTGCTCGTAGAAGGAGGGATAGTGAGTGATTTGGTCTTTGGGAGTGACTCTATCGTAAAACTTTGCCAAGGTGGAGTCTTCCCGCTGAGCCTCTGTAAGTACTTTATTTGTGAATAGCTGATTGCCTTCAACAGAGGAATGACTGCCATTAGGGGTGAAGGTGGTAATTGATCAGAACTTCTAGATTGTGCACGAGTGGTCACACAAGCAGTAAATATATAAGGTTGCTGTTTCTCAAGGTGCTCGGTGGGGTTTGGAGTTAACAACGTTTCGCTGATCAAAGGTGGAAGGAATGAACCTCCGGCTAAGTCACTGACTAGCAGGAATTCAGAATTTGGAAGTGGCAAGGATGAGTCGTCACTTACTCCCACTATTACTTCTTCTTTTACGAGGGGACTGTCAAGGTGTACTCGGCTAATGGAATGAAAAGGGTTGAAGAAAGTCTTTGATGTACACCTTGTCACCTGTATAACACTACTCTATATCCGGGAATACTGACTTCAGTATGATTGATTGGGCGGAGGCAGTGTCTCTTACGATTTTGACCTTATAAACATAATTGGGGTCAAGGTGAACAGTCCCTGTTGATCTAAAAGGCTTAAAGGGATCGTTAGGTGGAGTGGATGTGAGGGAACTTGAAGAGAAGCCACTGGTTTTTGAAAATGGGCTTTAGCTGCTTTGCATTTGGGATTAGGACAGTTATTCATGAGGTGGCCCGGTTGTTTGCAAAATGAGCAAAAAGAGCTGTCTGGAACCACAACCTACGGGCTTAACCGACCCTGAACCACCTTCGCCTTACTTTACAGTTGATGCAGCCTTGGCTTTTCTCTCTCCCGTGGCAGTAGGGTGATTAATCAGAGCAACAACGTCCGCTTACTGGGCGGCTTTGATTAAGTTAGTTTCTTCATTGTTGGTGATGTGGAGCATTATGGAATAATCAACTTCCTTTTGAACTCTTCCAGTGCTACACTATTAACAAGCTCGTCGAAAGTTGTTATAGCGGCTGATTTAAGCCAACGGCGAAGAGCCCGATGTTTTCAGATGCAAACTCCAAATAGGTCTGGTGAGGAGATTTATACATCTTGCGGAAGGCTTGTCGGTAGCCCTCGGTTGTTATGGAATAGGCTGCCAAAATTCCTTTTTTAACGAGGTAATAATCAGTGTTGTTTTCGAGACTGTTCAAGATAGTTAAGGCTTTTGGAGTGAGTTTAGGTTTAAGCAGCCATGTCCAGTCTTCTCTAGGGAGCTCGAAGTGTTGAGCTGAACTTTCGAACTCTCCAAAAAAAGTCTCTCGATCTTTATCAGATAACTGAGAGAGTAAAGGTAGGTATTTAGTGATCTTAGTTATATGCTGAGGCTGAGGCTGAATAGTGGATTTTAATTGAAACATTTGCAATTCATGCTCTTTCTTTTTCTACTCCTCCTTTTTCTTTTTTTTCTCTCTTTTATCTTTCCATCCATTGCATTTCTGCATATTCTCTTTCTTTCTCTAGCTTTTCATATTCTAGTTTCATCTGCAGATATTGCATTTTACTTTCTCGATCTCAGCAGAAGGCTTGAGTCTTAGGTGGACTGGGACAGGTGTTTTCTTTCCCAAAATGAGCTAAAATGAGGGTTCTTAATTCCTCTTTTCTAATGTCAGAAGGGAAAAAGATATTAAAGTTCTAAGCGATATATTTTAAGTCATTTTTAGTTATGTTGGCCTCTTTCAGCTCGGCGACCGACAGGTTACCGACAAATTCATCAAGTTGGGAACGTCCGCCATGATGAATCAAGTTGCTAATGCAAGGAAGCTTTATGAGCTTGATAAGATGTCGAGGAATCAACCTTAAGTACTTCGAGTCCTTACCCAAAGTTAATTCGTGACACAAGTTTCGTTGACTTCGAGTCGAGTTAGGATTAAGTTGAGCTTGAGTTGATGTTAGTTTAGTAAGATTGACTAGAGTCAAAACGATTGAAGTTAAAGAGTGACTCGTATTTAGGAGAGTCGAGTTGAGTCAATTGACTCGGGATGAGGCGAGTTAAGTGAGTTGCCTCGAGGTGAGGGGAGCGACCCCTAAGTGTGTGCTTCTGAAGAGGTTACGAACCAGTTGAATGTTAGCGATAAATCGATACTGAGCGATTTAACAAGAACTAACATTAAGTACTCTTGAGAGTTTGAGGACTGTGAACGCTACTTTCAAGCTTAAAGATTTGATTTGGAACGTCGCTGGTTCCGATAAGTTAATCTGAGTCTCGAGTTTGGGGTGAAAGGTAATTATCACTGGGGAATAATTCGACGCGACGTCAACACTTATCTCATACCGTGTGCACGTGCGAAGATGTCTAACGCCTCTACACCAGGCCTTCGTGTAGTGAAAATTTTAAAGGCACAACTCGCACGATCACCAATAAGAATGTGAACAACCAGAAGCACTCAGGGCTGAAAATGTAGCAAAGTGTAAGCTATGTGTATCTCCCAGACAGAGGCACCCAAATGTTAATAATACAGTTAACTGACGTCTAGGGGTAGATTTGTGTTGAAAAGATAGCTAACTGTGACATAACAGAATCGTATGATTAACCCGGTAGCAGCGACGGGCCAAATTTGTGGCATTACCGTGTACCAGCGATGGGCCAAATTTCTGCCACGATATAAACCTCTCAAAATTGATGATGCATAAACTGATCACACATGCGTTGATATATATTATGAAATGGTTTGCGTGAGTGGTGATTCTTTCTCATTATTTTACTTAATTTTACTTAGAGGGGCCTTTAACCTAACCTAACCTAACCTAACCTAACCTAAGAAACATGACCCCCGCAGCTACCGGGTTAAGTGAAAGTAAATTGTGATTCTACTTATTATTAATACTTAACCTAATAAGACAAATAATTAATTGACATCAGAAGAGCACATCGCGGGTTCAAGATAAGTACAAGATAACTAATAATGCGGCTATAGGTCCAAATAGGTTAAGTTTCCTAAATGACGAGTTTTGTTTAAAATTATATTCCATCATATTTTTGTTGCCAAGGTATAATTTGAAGGCATGAAAAGTATTTCAATTGTTGTAGAAAGTATCCAATTTGGATTATCAATATACAGTCATCTATCAAAGGTGGCATATGCTGGGGTGGGTGTCGCCTCACCCACCCTACAACGCCAAGTCCTAGAGTCCCTTCGGACAAGTCTCCATGCAGGGCCCCCTTTCATCCTGAGTACCTCCTCATAATTTATCAACTTGCTCAAGTCACAAACTCTGTAGGTGTCATTATTAGTTTCTTCTGATCTTAGAGTGAGTCAAAACTGTAAAGTTAACATGTACCCAGTTATGATAATCATTATTAATAGTTTTGTGTATTTTTTTTTAATTTCGTGTCAACGTGTTCCATTTATGTCCCAAATCACACCTGGGAACCCAGCAATGTCTTGAAATTCAGTTTCTTTCTTGATTAATCTGTGTAATAAGAAAAAAAATAAAAATTTTGTACCTGTTGAGTATTGTGCTCAATGTTTTTATTAGTTAAATAAATGCATTTGTACAGTTGTTTTGCTATATTTTCTTATGCCGGAGGATAGAATTGATCTTGATTTTCATGACCCTATTTGTGCTGAGTGAATGAGAGTTATAGCTCAGCAGTGTTATCATTAGGTAAGGTTGGAGGCACTTGATAAGCTGTGTGTTGTCTTGATCTTGACAAGTAATGCACAGGGCACCAGTACAGGTGCATAACACGGATATTTGTGTTGGCTGCTGGGGGAACTGGGGTGCCGAGTGTGTAGGGAAGGGAAATTAATAGGTGTACTACTGGTTAGTCCTGGTGTGTTGTGACAAGTGAGTCTGTATTTGTTTTCTGAATGAGTCTATTGTACCGCAGTGTAAAGTCTGTAGGGGGAGGCTGTTCCAGTCACGTGTGGTGCGTGGAAAGTATGAGTCCGTACATGTGTCAGTGTTTGTGTGATATGTTTGGTCTTTTGGCTGAGTGTGTTACGAGTACGCTGACTGTTTGCGTCCTGTAAGTATGTGTATGAGTCAATGTCAATGCAAGTGTATGTGATCTTGTACATAATTTTAAGTGTGTGCTTGTCTGCACATGTGAAGAGGTTACATATTAATATGTTGTTTGATTTCTTATGATGCCTGGTGTTCAAGTTCATTGTTTATAATGAACCGAGCCACCTTGGTGTTGATTATTGCTAACTTATAAATGTTTGTGTGTGTGTATAAGGATCCCACACCGTGGAACAGCATGCTAGTGTTAGTCTCACAAGTGTGTTGTTCATCAGCGCTTATTTCTCTCTGGCCCTTAAGCCTGCGTCAAGTGAGAACCTATTACCCTGGGACACTGGCAAGTATCTAATGTCTAAGTTAAAAGAGTTTGCTTTCCCAGAAAACCCATTTATCCATCAGCCTGATAGGGTATCAGGACACCTCTGCTCCCGAAATTGATATTTCTTTCGGCCACCTCTTTTAATTATTTTTTGGGAGCAGCGAGTAGCGGGCTTTTTTATTATTGTTTTCTTTTTTTTGTGCCCTTAAGCTGCCTTCTTTGTTGTAAAAAAGGGAAGATGAACAGGTGGTGTGCCATCTGCCTAGGCTGGGCCTATGAATTTTAGAGTAAAATAGTCGACTTTAAGATGGTACAGCAAGACAAAGAAGCTAGAGGGAGTAGACTGGCATGTAGGAGACTGGGGGAGCAGGCTGATGTTTAAAGCAAGAACGAGAACCCCGCAGCTAAATGGCAGGAATAGGGAAGGGGGAAACCAGAACTGTTGCTGTAGGACAGGGGAGAAAGAATCAGTGGAACATCCAATAGTAGAATGCAGCAACCATGAGAGGCAGAGAGGGGAGTTATTAGTAGCACCAGGGAGGAGTGGGCTAAGAGGCTAGAGAAGGACAACGGGGCCATCGCATGGTACGTGTTGGATGGAGATGCAGTGCTGGGAAAAAAGGGTACAAATGCTTGAATAAGCGCACGGATAAGCAATGTCAGTAAGTTATTCCAGCAACAAACTGAAAAGTAAAGTGTGATAGTATATTGCAGTGAAGAAAAATTAAGCTACGCAGCAGAATTGAAAGGAAAAGTGTGTGAATAAACAGGAGAGACGCCCGAGAGGAGGAGGACAGGTCAAAAGAAGAAGAGGAAGAATGTTTGGTGTACATATCCGCCTAAATGCGTTCAATTTACGGCGCGAAAACCCGGACCTCGGCCTGGGTTTATCCCCGAACCTGGTTCCGGGTTTTGTGTCAAATGGAAGATGCTATTAGATGATTTAATCATCTGTATCAAGGATGGCGTCAGTCACCTAGAAGCAGTTCTGCTTTAACTTAGGGACGCTAGCCTTAAGGCCAAGTTGACTAAATGTGAAATTTTGAAGCCAAAAATCACCTTTTTAGGCCACACTGTTGTTGGAGATGGAATCCACACGATGGGCGATAAAAAAACTGCTAAGTCCATTGCTCATGCCCTAATAACTCATCTAATTTGTCCATACTCCACACCTAGAGTGTTGTTAAGTGATAATGGAACTGAGTTTCACAATCAACTTTTAGCAGAAATATGCAAACAATTTGGCATTACACAAAGTTTTACAGTCAGTTATCACCCAACCGGCAACAGCCTTGTTGAACGCACTAATAGGAAGATTTTAGATGTCTTGCGCCCGGTCGTTAGCGGACTTCAGCATACTTGGGAGGACTGGCTAGCATATGTTGCAACAAGCATAAACAGCCGTGTTTGTAAGACAACGGGGCAATCTCCCACTACATAATTTTTGGGGTTGAGAAGAGACTTACATATGACTTGCTTAGTAGTTCTCCTTCGCCTGTATATAATGTAGATGATTATTCTAAGGTTGAACTCAAAGTTTTCACAGATATTCAGGGGAACGTCAGAGAGAGACTATAGGCTACATCTGAGGCTATGTGATTCCAGCAACACAAGCGTGCCGCCACTGTTTCCTTGAAAGTGGGTGACTTTGTTATGCTTCGAGTCCCAGAGAGACATTCGAAGTTGTCCCCTAAATTCGTGGGCCCACGCCAGATAGTTTGACAACTAAGTGGACACAACTTTGAGGTTTATGACCTCATTTTGAATTCATATGAAATTGTTCATAGTGATCGCCTCAAAAAGACGGACACCCAGCCAGAGGTCCTTGATTCGACTTTAGTTGAACCAGCGAGAACCGCCTGTTTGCCTCAGCCTGACGATGCTTTGTCTATCTTTCCACCACACGACTATAACCTGCGTCCTCGCAATTATTAATTTATGTTTGGTTCATGAGCTTTTGCCTGCATCTTTTTTTTCATGCGAGAGGAGAGTGCTTGAGTAATACTTTTCACTCTTGATGTAAGGCAGTCCGTCTCCTTAGTTGTTTGGAACCGTAATAATCGAGGGTGTAGAGTCCCAGTGGTTTTCAAACTATTTAGTATGACGGCACACTAAACAACTAATATTTTGGCACACCTGCCCTTTGATATATATATATATATATATATATATATATATATATATATATATATATATATATATATATATATATATATATATATATATATATATATATATATATATATATATATTCTTAAACTTAGCAGTACCTTTTAAAATACTACATGTAAATTTCATTATTGATGATGCACACTTACCTTATTAGTGAGAAACATGAGGTTGGTTCGATTTGCATATCCGCGGTATATTAGGAGGAATACATCAAGAACAGATTTGAGTTTGCATCCCAGTGTTTTAGTAACAAGAGCTTCACGGTGCAAAAAACAGTGGGTTGAAATCAATTCTGGATTTTCTTTTTCACTAATGATACAAAACCTTTCACTGATCCTACCATTGAAGGAGCACCATCCGTGCAAATCCCCACACATGATTTCCATGTCAAATCAACCGTCTGCAAATAGTCACTCACTGTAGAAAATATATCTTGTCCTGTGGTTTGCACTAGTTCTTTGCAGCATAAAAACTGTTCTGCTATTTTATTGCCAGTAATATACCGCATGAACACTAGTAAATGTGCTTTTCCTCCAACGTCAGTTGACTCATCTACTTGTAAGGCATACATTCCTTTTTCTTTTACAAGTTCACATACACTTTTTTCAATATCAGATGACATCTCCTCTATTCGCCTACTAATAGTATTATCAGAGAGAGGAATTTTCCTGACTTCTTTTTCAGCTTCAGCCCCAAACATTGTTTTTATTATAGCACAGCATGATGGAATAATGAGAGATTCAGCAATTGTATGGGGCTTCATAGTTTTGGCAATTGATTCTGCTACTAAATAGCTTGCTTTTTGAGCTTTTTCTGCTACTTTAACCTTTTTCTCAAAACTGCACTTTTGTTGTTTGTTATCATTTAAGAGTCTCTTGAAATAATAATCCAGAGGTTTATCAGAAAGGTAACTGTGTTTTGTAGTTAAATGTCTCTTCATTTTACTAGGATCCATGGCTTCATTCGATAGTTCAGTACCACACACAATACATTTTGGCTTAGGACCAAGTTCATCGTCACACCATGTGAACCCCAGTGCTAGGTAGTTGTCCTGATATGAGCGACGTGGCTTACTTTTGCTAGCAACTGCCATTGTCTTCGTTAGGTCTACACTTGGGACAGCAGAATTACGCTCATCATCAACCATCACGTTACTTCCACTAGCCTCCTCATCACATTTACGCTTCTTTATGATGAATTTATCCATTTTTCTCAGGTTTTGAAAAAAAAATATGAATATGACAACCAAAAGAGCAACTTTCTAGTCACGGTCAAGGCCACACTGACACACACTGGGGAGTGGGGAGCGGCTGGAAGCAGGGTGCTTACAGACGCGTACTGGATACGTACTTGACCAGTATGACATTCGCATTACAAGTATTATTCTCGCCGATTTATGTGAGGAATTTTCGAAACCTAGCAAAATTATATTATTTTCTCAGCACACCAAGGAGATAATGGCGGCACTAGTGTGCCGCAGTACTACTTTGGGAATCACTGACTGTAGACTAACATCGGAATTGGTACTTTTTAACCTTGAACCTCATGTGCTTCTGCTTGAAGCATACATTTTTCTTTGCGAAGACAGACTTAACTAAACTTGAGCAGGTGCCGTCCCTAACTTTACTGTAACCAGCATGTGAATACCTGTAAGCTTTGGAAGTAAGCAGACAAGTCTTACTTACCCTTTGCTTGGCATACCACTGTTAACCGTTACGGGAATTATTTTTGACGTCACAGATGTCAGTCATCCACGTTCGTTACGATCGGGGGATAGGTGGAAATTTGTCTTTTTAATTTGATGTATATTAATGCTGGAAAATTGAGGCTGAGGCAGGTAAAGTTCCGGAACGGGAAAAGTCTAGAAAGACTGCTCCAAATCCAACGCCAGCATCGGATTTGGAGCCGTCCGTGTATAATGGTACATAATTGGCGTGACTAGCTGTGTAGGATAGGAAAAGCTGTCGAGCAGTTACTGTCGACATGTTTGATGTGTTGAAGTTGAAGTACCGGCAAAAATGTGTGTTTGGGAACTCCCACGGTGCGATGGGGGGTACCTGGAAAACTGCTATAAGGAAGTATGGTAGTGGGAGGTCCCCAATGCCACTCCGTGCACGGAAACCAAAGGAGCGCGGTAGGAAAGGCTTTTTTCTGTATATTACATCTAAATGTTTGTCTAGGACAACGGTGTATGCACGGTTGTTAGGTTGGCGTTGTAGTCTGTACCAGTATTTAGTTATGAGTTCGTCTTTATGTAAGTCCAATGGTAGCACTCCAGCGTCAACTAAAATACTTGATATGGGGGATGATCTAAAAGCACCTGTTGACAGTTGGATTGCCGCGTGATGGACTGCATCAAGTGTGGGGAGGCTGGCGGTTATTGCTGACGTGTATACTTCACAACCGTAGGGCAGTCTCGACCAAATGAGTGCCTGGTAAAGCCGTAGGAGTATTGTGGAGTTAGCGCCCCATGAAGTGCATGACAGAACATGGATGATCTCGAGCGATCTCATGCACTTTGTTTTTAATGCTTTTAGGTGTGGAAGTCCAGTCCGAAGAACGTGTGTTCTTCTACAATAGGTAGACGTGAGCCGCACATGATGAGATCAAGGCCTTAATGGTGGCCTCTCAGGCGGAAAAAGTGCATGGCAACCGACTTGGATGGTAAGAATAGGAATACATGATTATCTGCCCATCTGGACATTCTGTGGATGGCATGTTGCAGTCTTCGCTCCGCGGTGGACATGCGAGACGCTCAGTACCAGATTGGCAGGTCGTCGACATAGAGGCACGGCAAAGGGGGTGACACTCAGGACGCTTCTTTGGAGAACTCCTTCATGCTTTTCATAGAGTAGTGAGAAGGAAGTACCAACTCTTACGCGGAAGGTCCGCTCTCCATGAAATCCCTCAATAAGCTTCATCATTATTCCACGGAGACCAAAGTTATGAAGGTGCTTTACAATCACATACATCCACCCCGTCGAAGGGGAGTCACCTTGACGTGGTGAAGGGGCTTGAATTGAGGTCGGCGGCACCACCTACCGTGGTGGCTTGCCCACCTCGAGAGGGCTCGATGTCCGCTGGCCTCGTGGACCAAGTGCTCCTCCCTCACCGGTAGAGGAGGCCTACTGGTGATGTTGCCTGCGCCCGCCCTTTTACCATCTAGGGCAGGACAACTGTCTCCCCACGTGTTTGCCGTGCGTGGCGTCCCGTACACAAAGGAACACAAACAAACACAAAGAAAGAACAAACAACAGCAAACCTGCTGGTCCTTACGAGGTTGTTTGTGACAAGCTACACTAACTATCTAATCAAGGGTGGAAGATGAAGGAGAGCAGAGGCGAAGGCTCCTCCCCACCCCCCCATCCCTCCAGCCAAAGCTGACAGGAAAGGAAAAAGAACCATGCAGCATGGAAAAACTGCATGGAAATTATGTAGGAAAGAGGAAAGAACTACCATTACTGCTACCACTAAGCGGGCGATAAAAGCGAACAAGGACACCAGTATTCGAAAGAATTTAACGTTATTACGACAATGAGTAATATCTTAGTTGCTGGTTGGATTCAAAACACTTGTCTAATCTACTTTTGAAGGCCGTAACTGTTGTACTATCAACGACATCACAAGGTAGAGAGTTCCAAACATTAACAACTCGATTGAAGAAGAAGTTTTTAGCTTCGTGCGACGAGAATCTTTTACCACTTATCTTCAAATTGTGATTTCTTCTTGTTCTATTTGATCGATCAATTGTAAAGTAATCTTCCGCATTAATATCACTGAATCCTTTAAACATTCTAAGCACTTCTATTAGATCGCCTCGCATTCTTCGTTTTGATAGGCTGAATAAATTTACTTCTTTAAGTCTTTCTTCATATGACAAATTTCTCAACCTAGGAATCATCTTTGTTACTCTTCGTTGGACCCGTTCCAACTTTTCTATGTCTTTTCTGTAGTAGGGAGACAGGACTGTACACAGTACTCTAGACGGGGTCGAACCAACGAATTATACAGTTTTAATATTACTTTTTTTCCGATTTATTATTAAAGACTCGTCCGATGAAGCCAACCAATTTGTTTGCAGTTTTAACTACCTCTGAACAATGCTGACCGGGCTTTAAATCGCTTGATATAGTGATTCCAAGATCCTTTTATTTAGTTACTGCAGAAAGTTGTTGGCCATTCATTACGTACCGAACGCGATTGTTATTTTTTTCCGATGTGCAACACTTTACATTTGTCAACGTTAAATTTCATTTACCATTGATTGGCCCAACGTGCAAGTCGATCTAGATCTGATTGTAAAACTTCTTCGTCGAGTGTCGCAGCTATTTTACAAGCAATGTTTGTGTCATCAGCAAATTTTGATAATTTTGCAAGTGAGACCATCATCGATATCATTAACATAATTTAAGAAGATCATGGGGCCAAGCACTGATTCTTGAGGTACGCCGCTTTTGACATCGAGCCAGTTAGATGTAACACCGTTTAGAACTACTCTCTGTTTCCGGTCAGAGAGCCAGTCCGCAAGCCAATTGTGAATGTTACCCGAGCTACTGAGCGCCAGTAGTTTGCTGAGCAATCGTTGGTGGGGGACCTGATCAAATGCCTTTTGAAAATCCAGATATATGATATCTACTGATCTGCTTTCATCGAACACCTCAAAGATATAGTGAAAAAAATCAAGTAAGTTAGTCAAACACGAACGTTCACTACGGAAGCCATGTTGCTAATTATTTATTATATTATTTTCTTCGAAGAATTTCACCATATTGTCGCGAAAGATAGTCTCCATTAACTTACAAACAATATATGTCAGGCTAATTGGTCGATAGTTTCCTGGATGAGACTTGTCCCCCTTTTTGAAAATTGGTGTGACATTTGCAAGTTTCCAATCCGACGGAACTTTTCCAGCTGTTAAAGATTTTTTTAATATGATGGAGAACGGTTTACACATTTGATGTTTGATTTCTTTTAAGACCCTAGGGGTAATTTTGTCTGGACCAGGAGCTTTGCTTACTTTAATCTCTTCAGTTGTGCGTAAAATGTCACTTTCTACGATGAGCACGCCACTTAACATCTTATCGGCCCTTCTAACCTCCGGCGGTTGAGGTGATAAACAATCTTCGTCGGTAAATACGGATGCGAAAAAGTTATTTAGGATTGTAGCCATTTCATTTTCATCGTTCGTGTGGTTATCATTTTCCTTAGCAAGCGGTCCGATTCCACAAGTGAGTGATTTTTTTTTATTATTTACATAGCTAAAAAAATCTTTAGGATTAGATTTACTTGTTTCCGCTATATATTCTTCAAGATTTTTCTTGCTTCGTTTTATTAATTTCTTGGTTTCGCGGCGAATTCTGTCCAACTCTAGTTTGTCAGCCTCGCTCTGAGTTGATATGTATCTACTGTATACACATTTTTTAAGAGATAGGCTATTTTGAGTTTCGTTTTTCCACCATTTGGGTTTCTTCTTAGAAGCTGAACGTCTGTTACGATAGGATACGCATATGCTTATGGCATTGTTCAATATTGTGGTGATGGCCCCCCAAGATTTATCAATATCTGTTTCCGCCGTGATTTCAGTCCAGTCAGAATTATTTAGAATTGATCGGAGTCTTTTCTTTCATATTGATGCTGAATGAGATTGTTCGGTGATCGCTAGAACTAAAAATTGGACCAACATTTACTTCGTTAACTAGATCAGCTGTCGTTGAAAAGATAAGGTCAAGTATATTATTTTCCCGAGTCGGTTCTTGAACGTGTTGATCCAAATCATTTTCTAGTAAATTTTTGTACAGGTCGAGCCCTGTATGACAGTTCAACGGTTCACCCCATCTTTTCACTGGCAAGTTAAAGTCCATAACAATTACTGCCTCGCAACTGCTACTTGTTTCTAATAATAACTTAATGCGTGGTTGATATCAAGAGTCTGCCTTGGCGGTCCGTACATAAGTCAATTACTATTTTACGAGATTTGTTTTAATTTCAATGAAGACCGTGTCTGCATTGGTTATAATATCTGTTTTCACGGATACTGGATGGAGAGTTGTGGATATAAAGATAACGCCTCCACCCTGTCTGTTCTCTCTTTCATGACTAAAAATGGTATAACCCGGTAATCTATATTCCGCAATGAAATCTCTATTTGAAGTGTCTATCCAAGATTCTGTGACTCCGATGATGTGATAATGATTTGTAGTTGCGAGGACTTCTAAGTCTTCAAATTTGTTACGTAGGCTACGAGCGTTTGCATAGCAAGCATTAATGTGATTCGAGTCGGGAGTTTTGCGGGTTGAGTGCACCCTTACGGTGGAGCTGCTGGTGTTCTCGCCTACGCGTTTTTTGGCTTTCGAAGAGCCACTTGGTCACAGAGTAGCCTCCCGAAACGAGCTGCTCCAACAGGGTTTAAGTGAATGCCATCAGGAAGGAACAAGTCTGAATCGTAGTAAAAAAATTTCCACAAGTTAGCGACCTGGACGTTTTCTTGTGAGCAAAGGGACTGAAGTCTGTTGTTTGTGCTGAAGGCCTTATTGTAAAAGTTAGATTCGGCACCGACCCTCGGGAGGATTCCTGAGATTATGATGTTACTGGCATCCGTTTTACGTTTATACTGCTTGATCATGCGGCGGTATTTCGGCATTTCTCGTGACATCATCGCACGCTGCGGTGATGTCGTCCATTCTGGCACCTGGATAGCAGTAACGTTTTCTGCGGCCGTTTGATGAACGACAACAGAACTCGACCAGCTGGCCTGGGTAGCCCCAGGGGAAACTGGCCCTAGTCTATGGACGGCCCGTTAGGTGGACTCCATGAAGATTTAGCGAGGTGGCGGGTATCGTCTGACGAGCTGTTCCAGGGCCCCCTCTTCTAGGTGGAAGAGGAGTTCAGGGGGAGAGTGTCCCTCAGTGTTAGGGGCAGGGTCTCTTGTGAGCGGGCATTCTAAGATGTAATGTAGTAGCGGGCAATCTTGTTCTTCGTCACAATGGTCCCATTTCCTCCACCTGACGTCTTCAGGATCAAGCTCCGAGGAGCATTTGTAGCCGAGACGCAGGCGGTGACAGCTAACCGCCAGCGTCCCATGTCCGTAGCGGCCGCGTACCAGCAGCCTGACGGAGATCCCTCAGTAACACAGTGCTCCAGCGCAGCAGCGATGCTTCGCCCGTAATTCGACAGCAAGGTGGTGCGGAGGTGGCTGAGACTGGGTGGCAGGTGGATGTTGACTGCAGGGAGGAGGGTAGCATCCTTCGACGCTGCATCAGCTGCCTCGTTGCCCACAACACCCGAGTGGCTTGGCAACCAGACAAGTTTTGCGCGTCGGCCAGCAGCTTTTAAGGCCCCCAGAGTCCGCCAGATGGAGGTGATGAGGCGGACGTTGTCAACAATGTTGTCCCGGGCGATGGCCTGAAGGGCAGTCATAGAGTCCGAGTAGACGATTACAGGCCCCGTAGCCGATTCTTCAGCGTTGAGGAGGGCCATCGAGACGGCCGCCAGGTCCGCCTGCGTGGAGGAGCTTCCATCGGGAAGGCGGAAAAGGGCAGTCTCTCCCCCACTCACAAAAGCAACACCAACAGCCTCCGTCAGGTGGTGAATGGAGCCGTCAGTGTAGTACACTGCGGCACGGGGAGGCAGCGCACCAGCGACACGTCCCAAAGCCTCGCGCCGAAGCTCCTCGGCGGAAAGGAGTGCTTTCTTAGCAGGAAGGGGCCGGAGAGATATAAGAAAGGAGCGGGGTCTCCAGGGAGGAGGGGGAACATAGGCCGGCACTGGGAGGTCAAGGGGCGCTGTCAACATGTGCGCCAGTCTCTGCTCGCTGATGATCCGGGCGACGCCGGACTGCCACGTCTGCCGGCGAAAGAGGAGTGGGTCATGGTGGAGAGACCGTCTCACTCGCTCAGCAAGGGGAGCCGCCTCAGCGCTGCGTAGCAGAGTGACGATGTGGCCCACACCGAGCTGTTTGACACGCTCGGCGACGCAGCAGATGAAGGCCTCCACCCGCAGACACTCGCATTTCGTCCAGCGGGGGGTGCCGAGCAGGATGCGGAGAGCACAGTTCTGTGCAGTCTCGAGCGGGTCCAGGGAGGAGGGAGGCAGCGTGAAGAGACATGGAGCAGTGTAGTCAAGGCAGGACCGGACTGTGCTCACATAAAAGGAGCGCAGAACACGGTCTCCCGCCCCACAGGAGGGACTCGCCATGGCCCGCATGACGTTAATGCGGGACATCATCCTCGCTCAGACGGAGGCTATGCAGGACTTAAAGGAAAGGTGAGAGTCGAGGAGCATGCCCAGGTAGGTGAACTGAGGGACCCAAGGCACGAGGACGGCGTCAATGTAGAGGGGGTCCCGGGGAAGGACAAAACCAAAGGCCATGGCCTTCGACTTGGCCGGGTTGGGCACGAGGCCAAACTCAGTGCAGGAGGCAAGGAGGCGGCGGAGCATGGCGCGGGCCCGAGCCACGTGGTTGGGTTCTGAGGAGACGATGGCGATGTCGTCCGCGTAGCTCAGGACCCGGCCCTGCCCGTTACCCTGGAGGCGTACAAGCTACTCCACCAAGAGGTTGAAGAGAAGAGGGATGAGAATGCCCCCTTGCGGCGTCCCGTTTTCGAAGTCCTTCGAACTTGAGGAAGTTCCCTGGAAGCGGACCGTCGCCGTCCGACCCTATAGGTACTGCCCGACCCTGCTGAGAAGAAGATCGTACACGCCCTTAGCCGCCAAAATTAAAAAAAAATGGCTGAAGTGGAGGCCATCTCGAAGGCCTTCTCGATATCGAGAAAGACCACCACTGCCTTGCTGCCAACAACCCCCGACAGGAGAGATGGCACACAGTCCCGCGTGCCTTTGCCCCGGCGAAAAGCGAAGAGGTGGCGAAGAAGGGGACCCAGTGCCCTCTCGAGACAGTAGAAGAGGACCCGCTCCATCGTCTTGCCCAGGCAGCTGATGACGGAGATGGGGCGGTACTGCGTGGCATCCCCTGCCTTCGGGATGGGGACAATGGCAGCGGACTTCCAGGCAGCGGGGACAGTGCGAGAGGCGTAGGAGGCGTTAAAGAGGTAGAGTATCTCAGCTTCCATGGCTGGACCAGCATTGCGCAGTATGGAATAGCTGATCTTGTCCTCCCCTGGCAAGGTATTGCGGCCCGGAATAACACGCTGGAGCTCATGGACGAGAATGGCAGCGTCCGCTGGATGTTACAGGAGGCAAGTCCGCTGGTACGCCAGCCACCTTCCAGGGTTTTCCCGGCGTTGCCTCAGTTGGACCGCAGGGGGGAGACGAGCGGAGGCAGAACGGGAGGCGAAGAGCTCGGCGAGGCGTTCAGCCTCCTCTCGAGGCCGGGGGTGAAGCGCCGGCCTATTAACGGCCCCTCGGCAAATGGAGCGAATCTTTCGCCAGAGGAGGGAGACAGGCGTGGCGGAGTCGAGGGAGGCGTACCAGGCTAGCCAACGCTCCTCCTTCACCCGGTCGGTCGTTACCCTGGCTATACGGCCCGCGGCCCCCAGGAGGTGTCGAGTCTCCTCGGTTTTATGGCGGCGGTTCAGCCTTTTTGCCATGTTGACGCGGTGGTTTACCACCCGGATCTCCTCGTCATAGTACCACCTGTCCCTGTGGTGGAAAGTGGGTCGCCGGGAGACGGGTATGGCGGAGTCCACCGCGGAGTGGAAGGCGGCGACCAGGCGGACCTCGGCAGGGCGGAGATTCGGCCAGGTGGGTGGTGAGACAGTGGCGGAATTTATCCCAGTCAGCCCTGCGGAGATTAAAGACCGGATGACCGGGCGTGAGAAAGGTCGGCAGTACCGGGAGGGTGACCACGGAGGCGATGTGGTCGATCAAGAGGTGGTGATGGAGCGACCATGCCGCGTCTACCCCTAAGGGCCTCGACACAAAGGAGAGGTCTAAGACCCCCCCCGCTGGTGTGTCGGCTCACCAGTGTTAAGGGAAAACACCCAAGGGGTCTCGTCGAGGGTGGCAGATAGGAGGCGCCCTGCCCGGTTACGCCTGACATCGCCCCATCTTTCGTGGTGAGCGTTAAAATCACCCCCGATGAAAGTGGGCTCCCTGCTGGCAAGCGTGAACAGCCAAAGCCATCTTGATATAAAAGCCTTAGCCTGGGATCGATGACGTCACGCGTTGGGTCCGCAATGCCTCACTCACTAAAACTCTTCTAATTTCTCATCCACCTTTTTCACGCTATCCACTAACATTATTAATAGTATCATTATGATAACTATTATTGTTATTATTATTATTATTATTATTATTATTATTATTACCTTTTAATTATTTAGTATTTATTATTATTATTATTATTATTATTATTATTACTGTACATGATTGCATGTATTAGTAGTAATTTTATATTTACTTCATCTTGTATAGTAAATCTAGATCTCCATTAGGTTTTTTTATATTTTTAATTTAGATCCTGGTTTCTCTAATAAATGTATCACTTACCTTTATCCAGATATAGCATTAGTCAGGGAAATAAAAATATTGATGAAAACATACCATTTACTTTAATGGAAAAAAATAAATCAATAATATTTCAGGGAGTAAATATCAGGTCAAAACAATATTTGTGTAGATAAATGTTGTGCCCCAAAATAGAAAATATGCTCAAGAAAAAAGGGCAATACGTAAATACTGAAAGCATTTATATAAATCAATCCCTACCACTCTACAGAGCATATATCATCAGTCACACAACCATCCTCCATTGCAATAAAATACCTACATTGATCCTTAATTGAAAATGTCTTAAGAGATAACCTATATACTGTCTTCTAAGACTCTTTCAATGTTGACAGCTTCCTTTTTATCGTCCTTTCGGCCTACTGTATCATTGTATGATTTTGTGAAGTTATTCAACAAAATATTTGTCACAGGCCAAATACACATCCTCAGAAGTTGACTTACTGATGTATTACATGGACAACATTCCTCTACATCAACCAGAGTCCCTTGAAAATTCAGTGATAACCTAACGAGGGCTAGTCGTTGGTTACTGGTGCACTGAATAAATTCTGTCTTAAAATTGTTTAGGAGAGCTTGAAATATTTGATAGGTGTGGATACACACAGACAGAGTGAAATCTGTTGGCCATTTCAAGCCTCCTCTATCAAGACTGTGGAGATACTGACATTCTTCAGGAATTTCTGCCTCCATTACTTTATCAAGAGAAATCCGACTCACACACAGGTCACACTTAAGTCTTTTCCTGACTACATGAGCTACATAACCAGCAATGTACATCATCACACTTTCATCTTGCTTTGACAAACTCTGCTCTTTGACATACTTCTCAACACCCTTGAATTTCTCCAGACAGTCTACGGATTCAGAGTGAGATTGAGATTCAAGTTGAGAGTGGTTCAATTCAGTGAGAGTTAATGGTCCAAATTTTGATGAACCCATTGAAAGAACATTAATCACTTTGATTTTCCCCTCAGATTCCATTACTTGAGCAACAGCCACATTATAATTTGCACCACTCATTTTCCTGTATTGTCCAAATCTACCTTCCAGTTTGTCTGTTTGGAACTTTCCCAACAAAACATAGCGAAAGTCATGGTCTTTCAAGAGGTAATCACATAACTTAACTAGGGTTGCTGTAGTGTGCTTCAGAGCAAAAGCTGTTTCTCGCGAGAGCTGACCAATCCTTTCATGCTGCACCAATTCCATTCCCTCCCAAGCTGCAAGCCACTGAACAAAGGTAGTGAGAAACAGCAAGTTTGGATCTGTAGATGAATCCTGCCTGATGGGGTCACATTGTGCTTGACGGAGGGCAACACCTTTATCTGGAGTTTTAACATTTACTATATGCCACCATGACATGATTTGTTGCAAGAAAGCAGCAGTGCCTGACACACCTGGCAAATTCATAGTTTTCAGTGCAGCCACATTCTTTTCATCAAACAACCTCACAACAAGCTGTACATTCTGCCTTTCTAAGTTATTGGGGAAAAGTACTTTTCTGATAAGCCTGGAGCTAGCTTCACACATTTCTTTCTTTCTTTGGCATACAGTTCTTTCAGTGGCTGTAAACTTGCTTCCTCTTGAATTGTGAGGTTGGAAGGTGAAGGTATTACAAAAGTTTGAATGGGTTTCTTCTGATTGAACCAATTATTTCGTATACATTTTAGCAAATGGACTGAATCAAACAGGAGGAAAAGTTGCTCACTTGAATCATAGGGATTTGAAATGGAGGGGGTAAGAGGCCCATCACATAACTTTTCAAACATCTTTCTATTAACCCTGTTATTGTCAGAAATCAATGAAACAACTTTATATCCAATATCATGTAGGAATGCCAAAACTTTGTGTGTTAAGTCAAGAAGGGTGTCAGCTGTCAGTTTGCAGACTGGATACAAAGCAGCAACATGCTTGTGCTTTGATAAAAGTGATGAAATCATGAAAGCCTGAATTGTTGTTGCTGGTTCATCTGAATTCACAGAAGCACCATAAATTTTCCCTCCTTTATAAGAAAGACCCTTCTTTACATGTATCTCATCAAGCAGTACGTTCACCAGTTTTCTTCACTTTTCAGACTAGAAAATGTTTCCTTCAGAAACAGTTCATGTGAATTTTCTGTATTTAGACACTTAGCACCAGTAGATATACTCAGTTTCCTAAGGTAATTAGGGTGAGGAAGAACGAGAACTTCACTGTCACGCAGACTTGTGTACAGTGATGGATTGGTCATAAACACACTGTAAGACCAAACCAAAAATCACAGCTGTATTTCATACTATCTTTGCAGATCAAACCTAGTTGTTCAGCACAGAACCACATCACTTTCTTTTTGGAGCTCATTTCATCATTGTCAGTTTCCAAAATCTCTTCAATAGTTTCTTTACACTGAGTAAGTTTATCAGTGACAGTTAAAGTTGATGCAGATTCAAGATTAAGGTGACTAAGTAAATTCTCAAATTTTGACCACAAATCACATGCATTTGCTTCTCCTAAAAGCCACTTCAACTTTCTTGGTTTTAAGGTATTATTTTCAAGCCACACTGAAACTGTTAAATCTGACATAACTTTAAAGGACACTGTTAGCTTTGGTTGGCCATCGCAGTTAATTCTAAGGAAAGACACATAGTCATCACTGGAAAGATGCAGCCAACCTTTAGAGAGCTTTTCAGTAAATCCTTCACAAAATTCTTTAAAGCTGTTTATTTGGTCTTTCTCAATCCAATCACTGAACACCATTTCATCACGTTCAACTAGCTTGTCTCTCCTTTCCTGTGGAGTGGTGCGAGGAGCTGGTATTTCCTTGGACATATACTTGGGCTGGTTTTCAAAGATGGTTGGACAAGCATCTTTATGTAGAGATGGCCTGCCTCTCTTTGCTGTTACTACAGTTCCATCAGCGCGTGTCATACTGTCTTCTGTAATGATGAAACTTTTTTGGAAGTGCTTGGAACAAACAATTGTATTTTCTGTTGGAGTAAAGTCTTTCCTGTGGATAGCCCTCATCCACTGCTGCCGTCGCTGTTCATCTTTAGGGAAACTGAACGCAGAGGCATCTGCAGATTTATAGTTGGACTTGCATCCTGGCACACAGCATGACCTCGGCATCTGCAAATACAAGTTTTATGAAACCTTGTAGCAACAATGTGATAGGCAAGTTATTGAAAATATTATGGATTTATTTATAGGTTGGACCCTTTCCAAGTGTGGATCTGTCGATGCCTCTTCTAAGGCCAACCCCCTTGTTTGGGGAATCTGAGCCTGGCATATAGATAGATTTTAATAAATAACAAGTGGTAATCAAAGATTAGAACCCGTTTGGAATGTATGGAGTAAAGATTGTATATTAAAATATAAGTTAATATAATCAACTGATATCGCCTTTAATATCTACTAAATTTTACATTACTCGTTTTGAGCAAATGCGTTCATTTGAGTGTAAATAAAGTATATACTCATATCTAAGTAGTTAGGTATAACCTAGAGAGAGAGAGAGAGAGAGAGAGACTACACACACACACACACCTCAACAACCCTCACACAATGCTCAATGTTAATTAATACAGTCTAATATATTTGTCCTAGTAGGTATGTCTACAACCTGCACTGAATAATTATCCTGAAAACTTTCTATGATCTTATTTTCTGCACGAGTACCACCTACAATTGTTTCCCAGTTTGCTGAGGCAGGATCAAAATCCCGTATAATAAGTGCCCGCCTAGAAATCCCCTATTTACCTCACCTACTACCTATAATTTAATCTACTTCATGTGACTGATTTGGTGGTGTATACTAAGATCATATAATTACTACCTTGTTTTTATTTGCGCTATCATCAACCCACAAAGATTATATTCTATCTGATCCCTAACCTAACTAAGGGAAATGTGTTTCTCATGTAAGTCACTACACCCACACTATTTCCTATCAGCTCTCTGATTAATATAGGTATATGGTATACCCATCTACATCATACTCTTTCCTACTCTCCTTAAACTTTTCATTATATAGGTATCCATGCCTCTATAATACATACTACACATAAATCTTCCTCCATTATATAACTAAATAACGCATCCTTCTTGTTTCTCAGGCTTGTAGCCTTAGCATAAACATTTCAAGTATATCATCCTAGATGTTCCCTTTTTCATAATTCTGTTCTCACCTGTTGGCACGTGGCTACAGTTTCTAAAATCTATACAGTAAGTACTCCCGTTGCTAATCCTATCTTGTTTATTCCTATCACCTATCAGTCATATATTAATTTTTTATGCAATGTTAAATTTTAAATTCTCACCTTTGAAAGACAGCTGTTTCACAGGAAGAACTAGTCAAAAGTAGTTGCCAGGAGTAACACTAGCTCACAGGATCATGCTTATGCCAGCCAACCAGAGATGCATATGTATGAAACCGGTCCATGATGCCTTGCAGTAGATTCAGTCTACCTAGAAACAAAGTGATAATTAACATGCGTATTGTCAAGGTGTATTATATCATTCACCTCAGCAAATAGAAAATTCATAGGAACTTCCATCATCAGTTATTACATTTATAATTTAATATCCTGAAAAGGGAGATATTTTACTTTTTTTATATCAGGGGCTGTGGCATTCATCACGGTGTTTGGAATGATATGACACATGATATTCACGTGATTTTTACAGTTTTATACAGTACTATGATAATAAAGTACTGTACTAATTCACAACTAAATAAGTTTCTCACCTTGTACATGGAGTGTCACTGTGTTGGAGCGAGTACATCCGACCACCACAATGTTTGAAATGCAACTGATGCTCCTTGTCCCCCCCCACTCCCGCGCCGGCCACCGCCAGCCAACGGACCCAACGCGTGACGTCATCGATGGTTTTCGCGGCCAGGCTAAGGCTTTTATATAAAGATGGCTTTGGAACAGCTCACCAAAGTCGGGCTCCTCCGCCGCCGGCACACAGTAGACGCAATAGAACCACAGGCGCGTCCGGGCAATCGCGATGGTGACCGCCAATACCTCCACGCCGTCGCCGCAAGCCACGGGGTGACGCACTCGAGAACAAGGAAGTGAATCCTTGACCAAGATACCACACCCGCGTGTCTGACCGTCCACGGCATGGAGGTAAAAAGACTGGTATCCCCAGAAGAAGGGCACGCGCTGCTCTGGAAGGAACGTCTCCTGCAGGAGAACCACATCCAGAGACTCTCGCACCATTGCGGCACGCAGGAGGTTGGACCTACCGCGGATGCCACAGATGTTCCATTGTAGGACCGTGAGGCGGTGGGCATCTACATGGACAGCTTCCTGGAGCGCGGGTCCCGGTCCACCACCAGTCGGGTCGGCAGCCCGCCCGCGTTCAGGGTGGTGGGAGCAGGGGGCGGTGCCACCAACGGAGAGTGCTGATTGGTTGCAACGGGCAGGGGGGTCGGTAGGAGCGCGGAACTGTTCGTGCGCACGAGGGCGAGAGGCGGCGGAGGGGGGGTCTTCAGAGCACGAGGGGGCGGTGTGGATGGGGTTGATGACGGTCCGCTGGGGGAGGGAGCCTGGGCAGGTGGTTCGGCAGTTTGCCGGGCCGGCGTTTACGGGAAGAGGTTTCCCACTACCTGCTTGGCCGCGTCCGAGAACACTCTCGGTTCGGCGTCCGACTTGAGTACCGTCGCTATTATCCTCCAGAAGCCCTCTAACAGGCCCACCATCATCTCCTTGTGATAAGGAGACAACCAGGAGGGGTGGCAGTGGAGTCGCTGTGGTGAGGGGAGGTGCTGGCTGCTGGCGGGCAGAGGGTGGCGAGCAGGGGCGCGGGGCGGTGCGCTGGGCGCTTGGGAGAGGTGTGCTGGGCCGGCGGAGGCGGTGGCAGATGGCGGGGAGTAAGAGGAGGAAGCTCTCCTCGAACGGAGCTGGTGGCGGGGGTCCAAGAGAGCCCGGCGGGGCCATCTGGGGGGGGCGGGCCGTTGGAGCAGCCGTGGACGCGTGAGGCTGCTGGTCGCCCCAGCGGAAGGTGCCGAGAGGAGCAGGGCGGTGAGTGACGACCCAGCGCTGTTGGACTGTGCGCTGTTGTCGACCAGCTCCCGCCTGTTGGCGCGGGCCCGATTCCAGACATGGTGTTCTTCCTGGCAATTCGAGCACCTGTTGGTGATAGCCTGGCCAGCTTTGTCCTTCGTCAGGCACCGCTCTGTGTCGTGCCTGGCAGAGCATATGCAGCAGACCGGGGGGCGGCTGCACCTGTCCCAGTGGTGGCCGAACTGTTGGCAATTGTAGCACCTGAGGGGCTCCCTGCTGTAGGGCGCGTGTAGAAGTTCCCCCAGCTCCCCAGGTCCAGCGAGCCCGGCAGCGGTCCCGCGACGGTGACAAAGACCTGGCGCGTCGGTCCGTCCCGGGTAGTTCAGCGCACTGCCTCCAACACGCGAGGGTGGCGCAACAGCGGTTTGAGGGGCATGGCAACAGGGTAAGCCAGCAGCACGCCCTTGGTGTTCGGCCCGGGAGCCACCCTCAGCTGAACAGGGACGCCGGAGACCTCCCTCACCGCGAGCAGGGTGTCGTGCTGGACACGGTCTGCAGGTGTGATTAACACACACCCCGACTCCAGGAACTTGAGCGAGAGGCGTTGCCGCAGCTGCGGCTCCAGCACCTCGGCGAGGTCTAGGGTTGTTTCGAACTCGGCAGCGAAGCGGGTTGAGGTCATAATACACAATAATCTCTGACTCGGATGAAGACATCAAGCCCGACTCCGAGTCAAAGTCCTTCATGTGCTTATGAACTCGCCGCGACTTACACGCCCGAGAGGCAGAGGGGTCGGCGGGCTCGTCAGGAGGCAAGCCCTCAGTCGAGGAGGCAGCGGACGAGGAGGAGGAGCAGCGGGCACGCTTATGGTGAACGTAACGGCCAGCGCCGGAGTCAGGAGCAGCGGAGCAACAGGGACCACGGCCATAGCCAGGAGCAGCATGGCCGATAGGGCCGGGACCGGCGTTAGAGTCAGCAGGGGGAGGGGCCGGTAGAGCCGGAGTCAGAGTCAGCAGGGCCGCCAGGGCGAGAGTTAGAGTCAGCAGGGCTGCCAGGAGAGAGTCAGAGTCAGCGGGGGGCGGGTCAGTATCAGTACTAGCAGCAAAGTGCTGAGAAGCGGTGGTAGAGAGGGAGCGGGAAGCAGCACCGTGAGCGGGCGGAGGAGAGGGAGGAGAGCGGGAACGGGAAGCAGCACCGCGAGCAGGTGGAGGAGAGGGAGGAGAGCGGGACCGAGAAGCAGCACCGCGATCGGGCGGAGGAGGGAGGAGAGCGGGAACGGGAAGCAGCACCGCGATCGGGCGGAGGAGAGGGAGGAGAGCGGGACCGGGAAGTAGCACCGCGAGCGGGCGGAGGAGAGGGAGAAGAGCGGGTAGCAGGGGGGGGGGGCGTACTTACGCCGGCCTTTATGCTTTCTTATGACGAAGAAGCACGAAGCAGTACACCTAAAACCCTAACAACAAGACCGCCTCCAACGGGAACATAGCTAGCTAAGGGGGAGGGGGGAGGGCTAGATGCCAGTGACCTACAACGACGGATGGCTAACTAGTCTTCAGACTGGGCCCGTCGTTGCCCCTTTAGGATCTTTGTCACCTAACAGGGTCCCTTACGGCCACCCCACAATTTCCTATAACCAGCCCTCTGAGGGCCCCCTTCGAGGACGTGCCCTACGCTGGCACCCCTTCAGGGTTTGGCGTCGGAAAGAGTGGGAGTTTCTAATTGGCAGCTGTAGCACTGGTCTTAATACCAAAACAGGTAGCGCACAGGCAGAACGTGTGTACACGTACACGGAGTGTGCAAGTCAGGAGCAGTAGTGTGCTGGTGGACCGCCAGCACTCGTCGAGCGAGCAACTCTCCAGGCCTCTGGACCAACTATAGACTGCTGAGTTGCTCGCTCGGCTCAGCTACGGGCTGCTCCTGAGCGCCTGCTCGGAGGGCCCGTGCCTCCGTCGCTGCTCGCCGGCTTCTACCCGTGGCTGTGGCGGCGGTGGCTTCCCCCACACCCGCCGCACGCCAGCGGCGGGTTCCCCCCTGCGACGGGCCGTCAATGGACAAAGGCCCGTTCCCCCTTTTTAGGGGGTAAATCCCTAAAAAAAAAAAGTGGCCGACAGTGGACCGCCAGCACTCGTCGAGCGAGCAAATCTCCCGGCCTCTGGGCCACCTATAGACTGCTGAGTTGCTCGCTCGGCACAGCTACGGGCTGCTCCTGAGCGCATGCTCGGAGGGCCCGTGCCTCCGTCGCTGCTCGCCGGCTTCTACCCGTGGCTGTGGCGGCGGCGGAGGCTTCCCCACACCCGCCGCACGCCAGCGGCGGGTTCCCCCCTGCGACAGGCCGTCCATGGACAAAGGCCCGTTCCCCCTTTTTAGGGGGTAAATCCCTACCAAACCGAAACGAAAAGTGGCCGACATTGGACCGCCAGCACTCGTCGAGCGAGCAACTCTCCCGGCCTCTGGGCCACCTATAGACTGCTGAGTTACTCGCTCGGCTCAGCTACGGGCTGCTCCTGAGCGCCTGCTCTTAGGGCCCGTGCCTCCGTCGCTGCTCGCCGGCTTCTATCCGTGGCTGTGGCGGCGGCGGAGGCTTCCCCACACCCGCCGCACGCCAGCGGCGGGTTCCCCCCTGCGACGGGCCGTCAATCGACAAAGGCCCGTTCCCCCTTTTTAGGGGGTAAATCACTTTAAAAAAAAAAAAAAATGGCCGTCAGCACTCCTCGGGCGAGCGGGCGGTTGCCCTTCTGCGGAGGCGGGGTGGACCCGTGGGGACATCCTCGCTTTGGGCCGCCCCTCCGCGGTCGGGTCGACCGGTCGGCTGCTCGCGCGGGTACCGCTGCGGGTGTCTGCTGGGCGCCTGCCCGTGCCTCCGTCGCTGCTCGCCGGCTGTTGCCCGTGGCTGTGGCGGCGGCGGGTTCCCCCCTGCGGCGGGACGTCGTGGGGCGGGGGCCCGTTCCCCCTGTTTAGGGGGTGAATCCCATAAGAAGAGTTTGAGGGCCGTCAGTGGAACGCCAGCGCTCCTCGGGCGAGCAGCCGGCTGGCCCCTCTGCGGAGGCGGGGTGGACCCGTGGGGTCATCCTCGCTTAGGGCCACCCCCCCGTGGTCAAGTCGACCAGTCGGCTGCTCGCACGAGTACCGCTACGGGTGTCTGCTAGGCGCCTGCCCAGAGAGCTCGTGCCTCCGTCGCTGCTCGCTGGCTTTTACCCGTGGCTGTGGCGGCGGCGGAGGCTTCCCTACCCCCCTGCGACGGGCCGTCGCAGTCCCGTTCCCCCTTTTTAGGGTGTAAACCTACTAAGAAGAAGAAAGTGGCCGTCCTTGCCGAGCGCGACCATAGAGCTTTACCGTGTGTACAGTGGCCAGGCTGCGGTTGGCGACTTATCCGAGCTGTTTTCACTCGCCGCCGATGAGCCCACCTTCATCGGCGGCGACTTTAACGCCCACCACGAAAGGTGGGGGAGCCGCCAGAACAACCGTGTCGACCGCCATATCGCAACAACGCTGGTGGACCTGCCGACTGTCACTCTGCTCAACACGGGGGAGCCCACTCACGTCCGCAGGGGGGTGCTGGACCTCTCCCTGGTGTTGCAGCCTCTTGCTGTCGGCGCGACGTGGGCCCTGCATGACTGCCTAGCCAGCGACCACTTTGCCACTATCACCACCCTACCTGTGGCACCGCCTGTGCCTCCGCAGCGGCCGGCACGCTGGAACTTGAGCAGGGCTGATTGGCCTAGGTACCGCGCGGCGGTTGCCCGTCATCTGGCGACCACCGACAGGCCTGACGACTTAGAGGGGGCGGTGGCGCGCCTGATTGAGATGTTCCGCAGTGCAGCTGACGAGGCCATCCCCACCACCAGACCTGCGAAGCGGAACTTTGGGACCGGTGGTACTACAATGCGGACATAAAAGAGGCCAACCATCGAGTAAATCAGGCGCGTAAACTCAACAGGCGTCACAACACCGACGCCACGAGGGGCCTCCTCCGGGCGGCCATCCGCCGGGCTAAGGCAACTGCAGAGAGGGTGCAAGAGGAGCACTGGCTATCCTAGTGCGACACCATCGACGCCGGTGTATCCACTGCCGTGCTCTGGCGGAAGCTCCGAGCGGTTGCACGAGGGGCCAGGCCTAGGCCGCCGCTTCACCCGCAGCCTCAAGTCAAGGCCGGGAGACTGCTTACCACCTTTGTCTCCCGGGCTTCGTCTGCCAGGCTGCCTCCGGCCACCAGGGAGCTTCAGAGGGAAGCCTACGCTGCCAGGATCGAGGCATTCACGGCAGTCTGCAAGGAGGACCACGCTGCCGACACGGCCCCTGGAGATGATGCCATACCGTGCACATTCCTCCGGAACGCTGGGGCGGAGATGCAGGACGAAATAACGGCTACTTTTATCAAGTCCTATACTCTCGGTGCCCTTCCCGCGGCATAGAAAACAGCCACCATTGCCCCTATCCCCAAGGGCGAAGATGGCCAACACCGCCCCATCTCCCTTCTCAGCTGCCTGGGGAAGACGATGGAGAGGGTCATCCTCTCTCGCCTCCTCTGGACCATGGGCCCTCTGCACCACCATCTGTTTGCCTTCCGGCAAGGCAAGGGGACACGGGACTGCGTCTCCACCCTCCTTTTAACCATCCTCGATAGGGCGGCGATAGTGGTGTTCCTCGACTTAGAAAAAGCTTTCGAGCTTGCATCGGCGCCTGCCATTCTCTCGATCCTGGTGGACAGAGGTGTACGGGGCCGCCTTTTAGCCTGGATATGGCACTACCTCATGGGTCGACAGGACGCAGTGCGCTATTAGGGCTGTACCTCTGCTGTTGAGCACCTGGAGAACGGTACGCCACAGGGTGGAGTGCTGAGCCCCGTTCTCTTTAACCTGCTAGTCGAGAAACTGGCGGCCCTCCCAACTAGCAGGTATTGCAAAGTGCTGTGCTATGCTGATGACGTGGCCATGGTGGCTACGGGGCCAAATCCTGTGGCCAGCGCTCGCCTGCTCCTCCGCCGCCTCACCCAGGCTTGTGCTTCCCTCGGCCTCGTCGTCAACACGGAAAAGACCAAGGCAATGATGTTCCGGCAGAGGCGTCCTCCCGAGCCTCTCCTGCTTGGCGGCGAGCCGATACCGTGGGTGCCCTCGTACAAATACCTGGGCATGACCATCGACTTACGGCTTTCATTTGTGCCATACATCGCCTCTCTCAGTGCGAGGGTGAATAGCCGCACCAACATCATGCTCGCCCTGGCACGGACGGAGGGCGGTGCGAGGGGCAGCGTGCTGAGGCGATTTTATGTACAGGCTCCTGTGTGGACTATGGGTCGCCATGCCTCCTCACCGTTAGCCCCGCTGCACTCGAGCCGCTTGAGGTGGCCCAGAACGCGGCACTCCGCCACAGTCTCGGGGCCCCAAGATGGACAAAATGCGTGTGCCTAAGAGCGGAGGCCCGATTGCCCTCCATCTCCACCAGGGTCAACCAGCTCTCCATCAGCCACCTAGTCAAGCTGCTCCGCCTCAGGGGGTCTGAATCACTCCGTGACTCCGTGGGGCAGGCCCTCCTACAAGACCCAGACCTTTTCCGACGAATGTTGTGGGCGGCGGTAGCAGCTGCTAGGCTAAGGCCACATGCCCTGGCGTGTGCCTCCATCGTGACGCCTGACGCGCCCCACCCGGCCTATGTGGCTCCACCACCTTGGGCTCTACGGTCCTTCACCGCCACCATCAAGCCCCTGCCATCAAAAAAGGCCATTCTGTCTGAGGAGAGGCTGGCAAGGGAGGCCGCAGCGAGGGTGGGGGAAGTCTCGCAATTTCGGGCAGCTACTTACTACACCGACGGCTTTGTCGACCACCACACAGGGGCCATCGGTGCAGCGTTTGTCACGGCCTATTATCCTGAAAAAAATACACCATCTTAAACAGGCCAACAACAGACCGTGGTATCACAAGGTCAGGTCTCTTTGTGGACTCGGCAAACATTCACCCTCCTTCCCTTGCACTTAACATTTATCACCTGACCGGGCGGCCGCGGAGATAAATACCCATTTCGCGGGTATCAGTCAAAGCCTCCCAAAACTTGATCTCACCGCCCTCCCCGCTTACCTACCATCCCCCTCCCCACCCCCCTCCGTCCAGGAGGTTGACGTTTTCAATAAATTAAAGTAATTAAGGATGCACAGAGCCACCACGCCCACTGACCTCCCAATCAAAGTCTATAAGGAATTTGCCCCTGAAGTTACCACCCCCATTTGCTCTATAATATATGCTTCACTTGAACAAAACACTTGCCCTAGCGACTGGAAAACTTCCTTTGTCACTCCCATCCCCAAAATTTCCAGCCCACAGTCCCTTAATGACCTAAGGCCAATCGCCATCACACCCATTCCCAGCCTCATTTGTGAAGATTTTATTTTTAACTGGGCTTATGATGATACTAGTAGCCTCATAGACATCCTACAATTTGGCAACATGAAGCACTCCTCCACCACTCATTGCCTGGTCAGCTTTCTAGATTTCATACACAGCCACCTAGACAAACGAGACACCTCCCTTGCCCTTGCTTTTGTCGACTTCAGGAAAGCTTTTGACCTTGTAGACCACACTGTTGTCATTGAGTTGGGGCTTCACCCTAATTTAATACCGTGGCTTACTGATTTCCTCAGCGTACGCCAGCAAATAGTTCGCTCCCAGGGCTCGGTCTCCACTCCTCTTCAGCTGACGTGTGGCGTCCCGCAAGGCACCAAAATGGGTCCGCTTTGCTTCTTGGTGCTCATTAACAACGCCCTCATGGACACACTGCATCGCTGGAAATATGTTGACGACAGCACCTTGGGCGTCCCCGTCAACAACAGGGATCCTGACTATGCACCTCTTCAAGCGTCGCTCGACAACCTTCAGACATGGGCGGTTGACAACAGTGCCACTATCAACCACACCAAGACCATGGTGATGCACGTTTGCACGTCCAAGAGAGATGTGCCACCTCCGCTGCTGTCTATTGGCTCACACCACTTCCAGGTCGTCCAGTCCACCAAACTACTAGGCATCACTGTGGACTACCAGCTCAACTGGAAGCTCCACGTCTTCAACACCGTCAGAGCAGCCTCCTACAAGCTGTACATGCTGCGTAGACTCAGGACGCTGGGGGCACCAGCTGCTGAGCTGTGCAGTATTTATTCATCATTCATATTGCCAAAGCTAATGTATGCCTCCCCGGCGTCGTCATCGTCCCTTACCCTCACCCAACAACAGCAGCTTGAGAGGGTTCAAAAGAGGGCATTCAGGGTCATTTTAGGCCCTGACTACCGCACCTACGACAATGCCCTGGCCACCCTGAGTCTCCCGAGGCTCTCTGACAGGCACCAGGACGCCATCAGAAAATTCGGAATCTCCCTGCTTCACCATCCTCGCCTTCGCCACCTTCTGCCCCCCGACGCGCCTCCTCCCACCCGCTTCACCAGACACTACAACAAACTCAACCCCTTCAGGGCGCCGCGAACCGACCGTTACAAACGTAGCGCAGTGCCCGCGATGGTGCGGAGGATAAACAATGCCCAGTGACAGTCATACCCAAAGGGCCGCGGTGGAGTTTAGCACCTCGCCGCTACCCCTCTAAGTTCCCCCTTCACGCCATCCTCCCTCTCCCTTATGTCTCTATTTTTAGCTCTCCCAAACCACCCCCCACCCTCTCTCTTCCTCTAGTGTAGCCTATTTACTATTAGTTTCTTGTATTTTAAATTTAATTTGTGTATTTTCAGCCTGACGGCGGCCTTACATTAATAAACCTATTATTATTAGTATTATTATTAGAGCTCATTCGATTGTCGGATGGCTCATCATCGACGCAGGCGGAGCTTGTTTCCATCAGCTGGGCCCTGAAACACGCTGAGGAGGAGGGCGTTGGGGCTGTCATCCTCCACTGCGATTCGGTACCGGCCATTCAGTCCCTCCTCGCCGAACCCGCTACCGACAACATCTCCCTCCTTACCAGCATCCACGCCCGGATGCAAGGAATGCAGAGGGAGGGGCGGGTAATTCATTTCAGCTGGGTGCCCAGCCATGCCGGCTTTCCAGGGAACGAGGCTGCGGACCAGGCTGCTGCGGAGGCCACACTGCTCCCTGTGGTTAAGCACAGGCTACTCCCCCGGGGCGCAGCTAAGCACGCCTCAGCCGAGAGCAGGAGGGAGCTCGAGGAGGCAGTGGCGGTGGGCTCGCCATCAGCGCATTGGTATTCCACAGCCACTGACTTCGGTCAACGCGAAATACCGCTGCCCCTCCCACGAAGGGCGGAAACCAGCTTCCGCCGCCTGCGTCTTTGCTATAAGTGTGCTTCTACGCTGAATCCCGATGATCCAGTCCCTGTCGCATGCTCGCACTGTGGGGAGGAAGTTCTCCAACCACTCCTCCACTACCTCCTCGGGTGTGACGGCACTCAGTAATTAATTAACAACCTGGAGGGGCTACCGGCCCCTAGCCTTCTCGGGTACCTCAGTGACGCCCAGCTGCTGCGGCTCGTGGAGGAGTGTGCCCCGCCCCGATAGAGAACCTTATGTTCACCTCTTGCAGCTACAGGCTGTCTCTCGAGACCAAGGCCTGTTTCCCGCTGTGGGGGATAAAACCTAAGAAGAAGAAGAAAGTGGCCGTCAGTGGAACGCCAGCACTCCTCGGGCGAGCAGCCGGGTGGCCCTTCTACGGAGGCGAGGTGGACCCGTGGGATAATCCTCGCTTTGGGCCACCCCTCCGCGGTCAAGTCGACCAGTCGGCTGCTCGCACGAGTACCGCTACTGGTGTCTGCTGGGCGCCTGCCCAGAGAGCCCGTGCCTCCGTCGCTGCTCGCCGGCTATTATCCGTGGCTGTGGCGGCGGCGGAGGTGTCCCTACACCAGCCGCACGCCAGCGGCGGGCTCCCCCCTGCGACGGGCCGTCGCAAGACAAAGGCCCGTTCCCCCTATTTAGGGGGTAAATCATTAGAAGAAGAAGAAAGTGGCCGCCGTAAGACAAAGGCCCGTTCCCACTATTTAGGGGGCAAATCCCACGAAGAAGAAGAAAGTGGCGGGTCCATTGGCTTCCCGGACCTGGCACCGTTCACACCTTTTCCCTATCGTCTAGCAACAGCTCTCGCGGGCGAGCGATAGAGCTGCTCTGCTTTTGTCAGGCTGTGAGTCACCTTGTCAGTGCTCCCTGATCACGTGTTACTCACTCCCCTGAGTTGCCAGCCCTCACCACGCACCTTCCACCTCGCGCACGCCGCCTCCCTGCCCCGCGCTGCACACTTCACCCTGCTCCGCGCTCCGCCGTGCCAGTGTACACTGTCTGTGTCACTGGTCACGCGTCGCACGTTACAAGCGACCGCAGCCTTTCCCTGCTGCTCTGTGCTTGAGGATTTTTGTTATTTTGCTTTTTTTGTGCTTGTGCCGTTTAGACTCCGGTGTGGTACGACGCCGAACCCCGAGGGCAGATGCCACGAGGGGGCCCCTTAGGATAAAGGGATGGTTATAGGAAGCACCGGAGTTCTAGTTACGTCCCCCCAAAACCCGCAAGGGGCAACAGCGGCCCCTACCGAGCCCTTTAGAGGGTGGGAGAGCTGTAGCCCCCCGCTGTTGCAGGTTAGTTGGCTTCTCGTAGGTTAAGGCGGGTTTACACGGTCAAACTGTGCGTCAAACCCGGTTGTCGAACCTGCTTGTCAAACGGTTCGAGGAGGTGTCAGACAGTCAAACATTGTACATCAAACCTCACGTCCTCCATTCAGTGTTGTTTGCGAAGCAAAGATACCACCGCCTCCCTTATGTCTCTTGAGCGGTGGCACTAAGAAAGAAAAAAAAGATCAAAGTGGGTTACCTTATTGGACAAAAATACATCAAGTCATTGAGACAAACACAAGGAAAAGGTGTTTGTGTGGGTATGCGTTTGTGTGAATGTTGTTTGTGTAGGCTAACATTTAAGTGTTGGTGTATGTGTATAACAATGTGTAACGTTGGACAACAAAAGGACATAGACGGACAGTCAAAGGTAAACGAGTACAAGAAAGATAAAAATTAAAGACACGACGCGGACAGAGACAAGTACTAACGATGAACATGAAAACACAATTTTAAAGTCTTCTATGCAGTGCACCATTTTCTTATGTGTCACTGAGGGGAAGGAACACGCGATTCGAGCGGTGACTGCTGAATATCCCAAAAAGTGACTTCATAGAAGGAACGATATCTTCCTGGTGCGGACTGGTGCAGACGGTGTTGTTTCTGCGACGGAGAGATGGGGCGCCTGGTCTGGGGCCAGCAGGTACGCCGGCTTGACCCTGTCTATAGAGACCGCGTCCTGAGAACCATGTTTGTCGATCGTGACAGTCTTTCTGGTCCGTCTCAGGACGCGGTAGGGTCCTTGGTAGGGCTGCTGCAGGGGCCGCCGAACGGCATCCAAGCGCACGAAGACGTGGTTGCAGGTGTGGAGGTCCTGGTTGACGAAGGTGTTCTTCGGGGAAGAGCGAGGCTGCACCGGCTGGAGGCTCCTCATGGCACCTTTGAGGCGGGCGGCGAAGTCCTGGACGCCGCAGGGGGCGGTGTCAGGTGTGGGCGTCAGAAGTTCGCCTGGGAGCCGGAGGTTGGTGCCGTACACTAGCTCAGCCGAAGAGTGGTGCAGGTCTTCCTTCAGGGAGGACCTGATGCCGAGGAGGACCAAGGGAAGAGCCAGGGACCAGTTGTCGCGTTGGGTGGAGGCCATGAGGGAGGATTTCAGCTGCCATTGGAAGCGCTCGACCATGCCGTTAGCCTGCGGGTGATAGCTTGACGTTCTGTAGCGGCGGATGCCGAGGAGGGTCATAACTTTGTTCCACACGTTAGCCTCGAACTGGCCGCCGCGGTCTGAGGTGAGGCTGAGAGGGACGCCGAACCTGGAAACCCTAGTAGCGATGAAGGCGTGGGCGACGGCGTCCGTAGTGATGTCAGCGATGTGGGCGGCCTCGGGCCAGCGTGTGAAACGATCCACGCAGGTGAGGATGTAGCGGTGGCCTGCGGAGGGTGGCAGGGGACCAACAAGGTCGATGTGGACATGGTCGAACCTCTCCGTGACGGGCGTGAAGGTGCTGGGTGGGGAGTGTGTGTCGCGTTACCTTGGAGGCTTGGCAGGTTTTGCAGGTTTTGGTCCACAGTCTGACGTCTTTGTTAATTCCCTCCCAAATGAAGCGGGACTTTATCAGGCGCTGCGAGGCTCGAATGCCAGGATGACAGAGGTCATGAAGCTGACGGAAGGCCTGGTAGCGGTGGCCGTGGAGACGTCAGTGTAGAGAGTGACCTTGGTGCATGGGAGTGTGATTTTCATCACTTTAAGCGCCGGGTTGTCCAGAAGCTTCTCCAGCTCTGCGTCGCCGGACTGATCGGCGGCTATGGCGGCGTAATCAAGTGAAGAGGACGTCACAGCGGTAATGTTGCGTGAAAGGGCGTCAGCTGGAGCGTTGTCCGCACCTTTGATGTACCGGATGTCAGCGGTGAACTGCGAGATGTAGTCAATGTGGCGGAGCTGACGTGAGGTATAAGAGTCTTTGTTCCTCAGGAAGGTTGTAGTGAGGGGCTTGTGGTCGGTGAACACGTGGAAACGCCGGCCTTCAATGAAGTAGCGGAAACGTTTTACAGCCTTTAAGATGGCGAGAAGTTCCCGGTCGTAAGCGCTGTACTTGGCTTCAGACTTAGAGAGCTTACGGGAGAAGAAGGCGATCGGCTTCCAGGCGTTGTCGATGAACTGTTGTAGGACAGCACCAGTCCCAGTGTCGGAGGCGTCTGTTGCTATGGAAGGACAACATGACTGTGTCGCTGAGAGCCTTCTTAGCAGCGAGAAAGGCGGCGTCAGCGTCCGGAGTCCAGGCGAGAGTGACAGACTGGCCACGCTTGCAGGGCTTCACCATGACGTAGAGGGGCTGGAGCATGAGAGAGCAGTGTGGGACGAAGCGGTTGTAGAAGTTAACCATACCCAGGAATTCCTTGAGTTGGCGATGAGTGGACGGCTTCGGGAACTGCTGGATGGCTTCAGTCCTCGAGTTGAGTGGAGCGATGCCCTCTGGAGTAACAGTGTGACCAAGGAAGGTGAGGGAAGTAACACCGAGCTCAGACTTGTCCACGTTGATCTGTACTCCGTAGTCTTGCAAGCGGGTGAGGACTTCGTGAAGGTGCTGTTTGTGAGAGGCTTCATCCGGGCTAGCGATGAGTAGATCGTCTATGTAGGCGAAGCAGAAGGTTAAGCCGCGGAGAACTTCGTCGATGAAGCGTTGAAAGGTCTGGGCCGCATTCATGAGTCCAAACGGCATCCTGACGTATTCAAAGAGACCGAAGGGCGTGATGACGGCAGTCTTCGGTATGTCGTCAGGATGGACTGGAATCTGGTGAAAGGCCTTGACGAGGTCCACACGTGAAAAGATGGTGGAACCAACAAGTTGAGACGAGAATTCCTGGATGTTTGGCACCGGGTATCTGTCCATCTTAGTGCGCAAGTTAAGGGCTCGGTAGTCTCCACAGGGACGTATGTCGCCGTTCTTCTTGGGGACGACGTGTACGGCTGATGACCAGTTGCTGCTACTGGGTCGTACAATACCTTGACGCAACAGAGACTCGAATTCGGCCTTGGCTTGACGGTAGCGTTCAGGAGCTAAGCGACGGGCCTTGGCGTGTACTGGAGGTCCTGTAGTCTCTATGTGATGCGTAACGTGATGCTTGACGGGCAGGCTGGCTGAATAGGGCTGTGTCAGCGTGGGAAAGGACTTGAGCAGGGCGGCGAACTGGTGGTCCTTGTGAACGACGGCAAGTTGCGAGCTGTCACCTGGTGCTGGTTGAGCATTGGAGAAGATGGAAGTGAGCGGGTCAACCAACCCCCGTCCTTTGACGTCGACTAAGAGGTTGAAGTGCCTTAAGAAGTCAGCTCCAAGGATTGCCTGCGAGACGTTCCCGACGTAGAAGGTCCATTCGAAGCAACGTCGTAGGTAAAGGTCCACTTGCATGGTGTGTCGCGAGTAGACAGGTATTTTGGTACCGTTGGCGGCGTACAGGTGCAAGAGTTAAGGTAGAGTTCGCTGACTGGCGGTTGCTGGGATAATACTGACACCAGCGACGGTGTCAATCAGGAACTTTGTGTTGGAACGGCAATCATGAAGGTGGAGCAGCGCCGAGGGTTGATGACGAGCGCTATGCTGCACTAGGGCTCGTCCTTGAAGTTTGACGCCTTGTAAGTGCACGGGGTGGTACACCTCTTAGCTTTCTCGCCGAAGTTGTTGTGGTACCAGCAGAGTCCTGGGCTTTTCGAACGGGAGCGGCGCCGACATCGGTGAGGAGTGGGGGAGCGAGAGCGGCGGCGATCGAGCCGCTCTTCAAGAGAGGTGACTTTCGTCGCGAGCAGGAAGACTTGCTTGACGAGTTCGTCAAATTGAGTGGTCCTTTCGGAGGCGACGGAAGACACTGAGGAAGTTAGCGGTCCAGGTAGAGTTGCCATTAATTCGTGTGCTAACTTGGCAATGGCGTCGGGCTTCAGGTCGTCCTTAACGCTGAAGAGGCTGCGCTGGACAGCAGGGGGCAGACGTTGGTAAAACAGCTGTTTGAACAAGTCTGGGTCGAAAGACTGGTACTTTTCGCCGAGCAGCTGCTTCATGCGGCGTAGGAGGTCCGTCGGTTTCTCATTACCCAACTCTTCTTTGGAGAGAAGTTCACGGAGGCGGGTGGCGACAGAAGACTGAAGGCGTTGGAGTAGGGCCGTCTTCAGGTCTTCATAGGCATGATCAGAGTTGTAGGCTGAGGCGATGACGTCAGAGACTTGTGGAAGGACGTCGGCGGGCAGGAGGCTAACAGCGTGAGTGTACTGAGTAAGGCTGTTAGTAATTTTGGCAGTCTTGAATCCGCACTCCAAAATCGAGAACCATATGGACGGGTCCTGTGAGCAGAAGGGCGGCGCTTTGAAGGACACCGCCGCCGCAGCGGAAGAGTTGTCGTCGTCAGACATGGTGAAGTTGAACGGTGTAGGCAAGGGCGCTGGCGTACAACGGGCCAGGAGCCACGGCAGTCCGTGAGAGAACGAACTGCGTGTAGTATAGGCACTGGCGCGTGCTAGGGACCTCAGTGGCCCAGGAGTGAACCAGTGTCCAAGAAAGCACTGTAAAACAACACTGTACACTTAGTGGGAACACTGTGACACTAACTGTTGCTGGGGACTTGCTGCACTGAACTGTTGATGGACACACTGCACTGTACACATAGATCCACAAGTGTAGGATAATCCAAGAAGGCGGTGGTAGATCCAGGAGGCGGTGGTTAATCCAAGGGGCAGCTAGTAATCCCAGTGGGGTGTCACACTGTGTCTGCGTGTACACTGAGTCTGTGTGGTGTGTGGTGGCGTATACACTGAGTCTGTATGGCGTGTACACGGAGTCTGTGTGGTGTGTGGTGGCGTATACACTGAGTCTGTATGGCGTGTACACTGAGTGTGTGGCACTGTGTCTCAGTAATGTGTCGCACTGTGTTTGAGTGTTCACTGAGTCTAGTGTGCGTGTCTCAGTCGCCGGACCAGCGGAAAGGCAGGAAGGAGGTGGATGGGTGGGTGGGTGGATGGGTGAAGGCTGGGAGGAGCACCAGGGGGCACTAAGGAAGCCTGGAGGAGGCGTTGAAGGTGCCTAGAGAGGGTGCCTGGAAGGGGCACAGAGAGTGCCTGGGGGAAGGCGCAGAGGGTGCCTGGGGAAGGGGCACTGAGGGTGCCTGGGGGAGGGCGGGGGAGAAACCCTGTAGGTGGCAACTACGCCTACGGCGTAATATTTCTCCAGACCCGTGGCTCAATCCCACGAACCCCAGGCGGAGGTGAGATTTATTGCCCCAGGAGAGGGTAGGACAAATGAATCAGATACTTCTGACTCAGGTACACCCTCTCGGAGAAAGTGCCCTTGAACTGCACTGGTTTTAAGCCACCTAGAACCTTAGCAAGACTGCAGGGTCACCAATTGTTGGTGGTAGCGAGTGTTCTAAGTGCTAATCGGTTCACGGATAGAGAAACTCATATCCGTCAGGGTTACTTTATTGGACAAAAATACCTCAAGTCATTGAGACAAACACAACACAAGGAGAAGCTGTTTGTGTGGGTATGCGTCTGTGTGAATGTTGTTTGTGTAGGTTAACATTTAAGTGTTGGTGTATGTGTATAACAATGTGTAACGGTGGACAACAAAAGGACATAGACAGACAGTCAAAGGTAAACGAGTACAAGAAAGATAAACATTGAAGACACGAAGCGGACAGAGACAAGTACTAACGATGAACATGAAAATACAATTTTAAAGTCATCTATGCAGTGGACCATTTTCGTATGTGTCACTGAGGGGAGGGAACACGCGATTCAAGCGGTGACTGCTGCAGACGAAGCTAGAGGCTCTGCGAGCCGAGGCTGAGCACCCTCCCCTGATGCTCCGGATCGAACAGGTGGCAGCCGCTTGGGCAGCCAAAACAGTCGTCAGACTGTCCGACACTCCTGCGAGACGGAGGTTACTATCCTCTCTAGCACAGGACGCCAGGCTTTTCACCGGCAGGACGTGGGCACGAGGGTTAGCGAGCGACCCGACTCATACTCCCGGACGTGGATCTGGCAGGAAGAGGACCGTGGGCCATTGTGTCGGAGTGTTCTGTTTGTGATAAGGTGGTGTATTTGGAGACGTTTAGTGTTTGTTTGTCTGTATCCTAAGATAGGGTGGTTGGCATTTAAGTCTGTGAGCAAGTATACAGGAATGTGTCGTCGGAATAGTGTAAAGAAGTCGGGGATTGGTAAGTAGTTACGGGCAGGAGGTTGGTAAAGTGTAGCAAGGAGAATTTTGCCCGTAACCGTGTCTATTTCTATGGCAAGGGTGTCTGAAATTAAATCTTCAAGTATCCTGTGTGTAATGGTGTGTCTGACGGCTATGGCAGTGCCGTCAGAAGGAGTGTTAGTGTGGTTGCGTTTGTGTACGGTGTAGCCGTGTATTTTTAGTGGAGTGTCGTCAGGGACCCCGTGGCTGTTGATCAGTATGACGTCGGCGTTTAGGGTCTTAGTATAAGTCTCAGTCAGTTGGTATCGTCTTTCCCTCCAGTTGGACGTTATGTTGCACTACGGTGATTAGGTCGATGAATTTTTGTTTTTGGTGGAGTGGCGTGTCTGACGTTGAGGGTCAGGTTTGAGAAGGGTGGATTCGCGGAGTGCCAGGCTGGCGGCTTTGGCCAAGTTAGGGTTCAAGAAGTGTGTGGGTGGGTTGGCTTTGTTTTTGGGTTTGGCTTTCTTGGGGAGTGGAGGCTATGTTGGGCTTGGAGAGTGGAGGGTGTAGCTTCTTCGGTAGGGGAGGATGGGAGGTGGGTTGAGGTTTGAAGGGGGGGAGGGGGGTCAGTTACGTCCTCGTGGAGCTGACTTGAAGGTGTTGGGAGGGGTGGAGTAGGAGCTGCAGGGATGTTGAGGATTGTTCTTGAGTCGAGCTCTTCCCCCACAATGAGCTGGGCGATGTTGTTTTTCTTCAGCAGCCTGTTCAGTGTGTTCTCGAACGATCCAGGCTCGGCTACGTCTTTGAACATGGCAATCATCATTGCCGTGTAAATCTTCTCACCCGTTGCAGCAGGGATGAGTTGGGTAGGAGTACTTATGAGGGGGGCTGGAGCCGAGGCCGCTTGGCTGTAGGAGGTTGGTTTATTCTTCGATTCTTCTTTTGCTTTGGTCAGGGCAGCTTTCCTGAGAGGGCATTTGAATGCCAAGGTCCGATGGTCTCCACCGCAGTTGATGCATCTCTTGGGGGAGGAAGTGCACTCTCTCCAGGTGTGTCCTTCTGCAGCGCACTCAGAGCAGACCTTGTGATCCCTGGGCTTGTCACATTGGCTGGCAACATGATCTTCGATCTTGTAGCAGCGCATGCAGTTTTTTAGGGCGTGGTATTCTTCTTGTTGTATTTGGTGAGGGGGGACTCTTGTATTAAAGAGCTTTATCCCAAGGTCCTGGGCTCTGAGCGCGGGAGCAGTGGTGCAAAAGGTGATTTTCAGCACCTTGCTGGTGGAGAATTTGTACATCGAGTCGATGGAGTCCTCGGTGTATTCAGTGACCGGTATATTTCATTGGTGATTTCTTCGGGGGTGTGGGCGAAAGCGTCTTCGTCGACACTGAAGAGCAGTACAGTGCGTTTGGCTTTCAGGTCCGGGGGCATTATTGCAGTGAAGTTTTCGGCTTTGAGGGCGTCATTGCAGTCGTTGTTGAAAAGTAAGTCAACCTCCTCATCGCGGCTTGTGATAAGGAAGTAACCATCTTGTAGGGGAACGAGTCTTGTGGCATAAATGTTATGCTGTCCCAAAACTTCCAGGAGCAGCAGTTTTGTGTCTCGGCAGGGGAGGGGTGTTTTATTTTTACTCTCGCCATGGCATGAGGGAAGGAAAGCGGCCTCCTACCTAGCTCTGTCGCGATGCTATGTTGATCAAGGGAGCCCACTTCTACGGTGGGATTGTGGGACAGAGCGCTAATCTAGCAGTTTGGTGCCCTGCTGATCCTGTGCTTAAGGCAGCTAGAAGAGCCCCCCTTGTGCATATAGCCGCGGGGTTCACCTTCACACAGGGCAGCGTCTGGGGCGTTGGCCAAAAAAGGATATAGGATGAGAGGGGGAAGTGGATAAAGGCAGAAGCGATGCGGAGTAGGTAAACAAACAAACACAGTATATCTTTCTGTTTGAGCAAGGGCTCTTTGTTGTGTCAGCGAGGGATGACGGAAACCGATGGTGTTCCAGCCCCGATCATGCAGTAGATGAATCCTCGACGTTTCCTGGTTGCAGTCGCATCGTACCGGGCTACAGCGCCAGCAGCAGCAGCAGAGTCAGGGAGGCATCAAAGTAGCAGCAGAAGGGTGTGGGAAGAGCGGCAGTCTCCTCCCGAGGCCTGGCCTGCTGGGTGCAGCGCGGACCAATGGGGAGCGCGGTTGGAGTAGTGGGCCTTCCTTTCCGTTTCGAGGGTTGTTAGCCCTCACGGGCTACATGCCATAGGCCCAAAACGCCAGAGCCGCACCCAGTGCAGCTACAACAACCAGTGTGCAGCGTACCATGAGCGACATACCCAACCCCACTCCAGGTCCCAAGGATTGAAAGGTGTGAATATTTGAAAGTAAGGAAGTCAGAGGGCGATAGTGGTTTGTACGTATATTTTGCAGAGTGGATAGTGTGAGAAGTACTCCGTATAGCGGAGGGACCTTTTGATGGGGTCCAGCCCTGATAGTCGGAGGGAGGCGAGCGGAACGGAGGGAATTTTATGAGGGTAAAAGGCGGCACAGTTAAATGACAGGAGGAAGATGCCTTTGTATAGCAAAGGGATCATTTATTTAAGGTAGGTCGTTCGAACCACGCAAGTAAAGTGGGAGGCATTAGAAACAGACCTTTTTGGTGGGGTCCAACCAGAGGAGGTGAGCGGAACGGAGGGGCTTGAAGGAGACCGAAAGGTTGAACAATAAGTGACAGTTGGAAGGGTCCTTTGTATAGCAAAGGGATCATTTGTTTAAAGTGGGTCATTCGAACCACGCATGTATAGTCGAAGGTGTTGGAGAGAGGAGGTAAAAATAAAAAGGAAATAAAATAATAAAAATAAATGAATAAATAAATAAATAAATAAATAAATAAAAATGAAAAATAAATAAATGAATAAATAAACAAAAATAATAAATAAATAAAAATAATAATAATAATAATAATAATAATAATAATAATAATAATAATAATAATAATACAAAAATAAAATAAAATAAATAAATATATATAAAAAAAAGTTTAAATAAATAAATAAAAAATAAATAATTAAAAATTAATAAGAATAAATAAATGAATAAATAAATGAATAAATAAAAACAAACAAATAAATAAATAAATAGATAAATAAATAAATAAATATATAAATAAATAAAAAAAAGTCAGAATTGCTGCCTCGTTGCTTACCGTGGAGGCTCTCTCTGTCTCAGGAACCTAATTCAACAGTTTATTGATAACCTTTACATAAGACACAATAAAAATAAACATTAAAAATACAAAAATAAACCGTTATCAAAGCAGGCACTCTACTAGCAGCCTGCCCGATGTACAATACATAAGTACGCGTGATACAAAAGGGTAAAAATTTGCACATGGGGAAATGTCTTGGTATTCAAAGGTCACCGGCGTAGTAGCTTGCAAGCTCTTCGTCGGTGAGGTCCCTGTCTGCGTTCAGGAAGAGGTCTTCGTCCACGCCTCCGACGTCGATCTCGTCCTCCGTGACGTCATCTTCCTCTAAGGTCGCCCACTCAACCTCCCGCTTGTGGTCGAAGTGGCGTGGGGGGTTGCACAGTGGGCGTGCCGTGCGGATGGAGGCTGGGACCAACCGTCCAGGGAGCAGACTCCGTGGGCCGCTTTCTTCTTGCTGCCATAGCAGAGGCGGGAGCTGAAAGCAGGGGCAAGTCAGGGGGAGCAGCAGTGAGTAGAAAGGGTCTTCACTCACTGCTGTCTGCGCCGGAACTGTCTGAGAAACCTTGCTTTTTTTTGTGCTTTAATAGTTTATTGATAACTTTTACATAAGATACAAAAAATAAAAATAAACATGAAAATTACAAAAATAATCGGTTATCAAAGCAGGCTCTAAATAAGCAGCCTGCCCGATGTACAATACATAGGTTACACAGGATACAAATGTTCAAAAATACACGTGGGAAAATGTCATGTTATTCACGGGTCACCGGCGTAGTAGCTTGCTAGCTCTTCGTCGGTGAGGTCCCTGTCTGCATTCAGGAAGAGGTCTTCGTCCACGCCTCCGACGTCGACCTCGTCCTCCGAGACGTCTTCTTCCTCATACGTCGCCCACTCAACCTCCTGCTTATGATCGAAGTGGCGTGGGTGGTTACCCAGTGGGCGGGCCGTGCGGATGGAGGCTGGGAGCGGCTTCCCGTCACGGAGTGTCCTCCTCACTAAGGGGAGGGCTGTCTCGTGCGGGATCCTCTCGAACCTGGCCTCCTCCTCTTGTTCAGTGAGGTGCTCGTAGCGGATCAGGAGATCCACCAGCTCGCCCTCACTGAAAGTGTAGGTCCGTGGGGTCTGGGTCGCCTGGCAGCTGCCGGGGGCCTCGCGGGGTGCTGGCTCCACTGCAGTCGCCGGCGCGTCCCTCGTCTCAGGTGTCTGGTCCCTGGTCCTCTTTTTCTTCGGCGCGGGTACCTCCGGGGACACTACTGGGGGTGTCACCTCGGCTGTCGCCGCTGCCGTCTCCGTCCTCGTCAGCCGTGGTGGGTCCACCTCCATCTCTCTAGCGGGAGACTTTGGTGTCGGGACGCTCAGCTCCGTGGGTCCCGTCCTCCTCCTCCGTCTGCGGCGCCTCCTCTTTCGTCCTTCTCCTTGGGGTGTCGTCCTCTCCTCCGTGGGCGGCTGCATTGGCCGCGCTGCTGCCGGGTCCGCCGAAGACGTCGTCCTCCGCAGCTTGGCTCCCGGGATTCTGCAGAGTCGAGCGGGGCACCTGCGGTTCCAGGCATGGTGCCCGGAACTGCAGTTGGGGCACACAGCCACCGGGAGCGCCACACCTTCCCGAAGGCGGCGAACGCAGTCCCTCGTGGCGTGGTCCCTGCTGCACACGCCGCACAGCTCCTCTGTCCTCGTACACTGCCGCTGCCTGTGGCCGAAGGCCTGGCACTTGAAACAGCGCACAGGCTCCGGCACGTAGCGGCGGCAGGTGAAGCGTCCCCAGCATCCGAGGTCCAGCGAGGCGGGGACACGTCCCCGCAGCGTCAGCTGCACGCTCCGGGTGGGCAGGCGTCGTCCGTGGCCAGCGTTGTAGTGGCACCTCACTGCAGTTGCAACGCAGGGGTGCGCCAACACCGGGTCCAATGGGAGGTGGGTAGGGTATCCAAGCAGGACACCCTTCACCGCCGCCTCCTTTTTCTCCAGGGTGATGCCGCGGGTCCGTCCAGCAGCAATCTCGTCCAGGGTGGTGGCGTGGTCCCAGTCCCACGCACGGATGAGAAAGTCCCCCGCGCGGGAGACCGTCACCCGGAGTCGCAGCTTCCGCTCGTCCTCCATCCACCGAATGGCCTGGTAGTGGGTGCTGAGGTCCGAAGACACCAGCCTTCACTCCGGCAGGGGTCCGCTCGATCGGTCCTCCCCGCCGTCCTCGTGAAGCGTCCTCCTTCGGGCCCGCTTGCTCTGCACGCGGGTCCATCCGTCCCCGTCGTCAGGAGCAGACTCCGTGGGCCGCTTCCGTCTTGCCGCCATAGCAGAGGCGGGAGCTGAAAGCTCAACCGGGCCGTCTGCAGGGGCAAGTAAGGGAGAGCAGCAGTGAGGAGAGAGGTCTTCACTCACTGCTGTCTGCGCCGGAACTCGTGAGTGTCCCGAGGCCTCCAAGCGAGAGCCTGCGGTGGTGGGATCCTGGTTGCGCGCGCACCTCCTGGGGTTTGACCCAATAGGAAGTCTCGGCCGCCAGTGGATGCTTCCCGGCTCGGTTTCTCTTTCTTCTTCCCCTTCTTCACACCAGTTCCAGCGCAGACAGTAGTGAGTGAAGACCCTCTCTCCTCACTGCTGCTCCCCCTGCCTTGCCCCTGCAGACGGCCAGGTTGAGCGTTCCGCTCCCGCCTCTGCTATGGCGGCAACAAGGAAGCGGCCCACGGAGTCTGCTCCTGACGACGGGGACGGTTGGACCCGCGTGCAGAGCAAGCGGGCCCGAAGGAGGACGCGGCACGAGGACGGCAGGGAAGACCGATCGAGCGGACCCCTGCCGACGTGTGGACGTGTCCCAGCCCCGCTGGACCTCGGATGCTGGGGACGTTTCATCTGCTGCCGCTACGTGCCGGAGCCTGTGCGCTGTTACAAGTGCCAGGCCTTCGGCCACAGGCAGCGGCAGTTTACGAGGACGGAAGAGGTGTGCGGCGTGTGCAGCAGGGACCACGCCACGAGGGACTGCGTTCGCCGCCATCGGGAAGGCGTGGCGCGCCCGGTGGCTGTGTGCCCAACTGCAGTTCCGGGCACCATGCCTGGAACCGCAGGTACCCCGCTCGACTCCGCAGAATCCCGGGAGCCGAGCTGCAGAGGATGACGTCTTCGGCGGACCCGGCAGCAGCGCGGCCAATGCAGCCGCCCACGGAGGAGAGAACGACAACCCAAGCAGAAGGACGCAAGAGGAGGCGCCGCAGACGTTAGAGGAGGACGGGACCCACAGAGCTATGTCCCGACACCAAAGTCTTCCGCTAGGGAGATAGAGGTGGACCCACCACGGCAGACGAGGACGGAGACGATAGCGGTGACCGCCGAGGTGACACCCCAGTAGTGTCCCCGGATGTACCCGCGAAAAGAGGACCAGGGACCAGACACCCGAGGAGAGGTACCAGCCGACGACTACAGAGGAGCCAGCACCCCGCGAGGCCCCCAGTAGCTGCCAGGCGACCCAGACCCCACGGACCTACACCTTCAGCGAGGGCGAGTTGGTGGATCTCCTGATCCGCTGAGCACCTCACTGAGCAAGAGGAGGAGGCCAGGTTCGAGAGGATCCCGCACGAGACAGCCCTCCCCTTAGTGAGGAAGACACTCCGTGACGGGAAGCCACTCCCAGCCTCCATCCGCACGCCACGCCCACTGTGCAACCCCCCACGCCACTTCGACCACAAGCGGGAGGTTGAGTGGGCGACCTTCGAGGAAGATGACGTCTCGGAGGACGAGGTCGACGTCGGAGGCGTGGACGAAAACCTCTTCCTGAACGCAGACAGGGACCTCACCGACGCGGAGCTCGCAAGCTACTACGCCGGTGACCTTTGAATACCAAGACATTTTCCCATGTGTAATTTTGAACATTTGTATCTAGTGTAATGTATGTATTGTACATCGGGCAGGCTGCTTGTTTAGAGTCTACTTTGATAACCGATTATTTTTGTAATTTTCATGTTTATTTTTATTTATGTCTTATGTAAAGGATAAAGGGGGAATCCGGAGGCTGGCCGCCAGCCTCCGGATTCCCCCTTTATACCGGAGCCGCTTACTCTGGATCGCGGGGACGCGAGGCGGCTCGCGCTCCCATTGGCTGGCTCGCCCGGCCGTCCCCGCCCTCCGATCCGATCCATGCAGACGACGGCCCCCGTGTCCAGCCCCGGGACATCGCTGGGGCCCAGCCGTTAAGAGTCCTGCAATGGAACGTGTGTGGCGTGCGAGGCAAGGTCAACCTCCTGCGAGTAGCGATCGGCACCGACGGCCTCGATATCATCCTCCTGCAGGAGACACTCCTTCAGGAAGGCCAGTCGGTGTCCTTCAAGGGCTTCAGGGCCTTCTACCTCCATGCCGTTGCCGGTGCAACGCGTGGGTGTGGCATCTTGGTCAGGGATGTACTTCCCTGCACCAGAGTGCTTCACCCCGCGATATGCGGTGACGGCGTGTAGGTATTGGCGGTTAAGGTGGCCTTTCCGAGCACAACTGTCACGTTCTGCTGCGTGTACAGCAACCCCACCGCTGTACCAGGCCTGACCCTCGCCAGCGATGAGCCCACCTTCATCGGGGGCGACTTCAACGCCCATCATGAGAGATGGGCGTCACCTTGCTGCAGCGTTGGGGGATGTGCCTCGGGTCGCCATCCTGAACACTGGGGAACCTACTCATGTCAGGGGAGGGGTGCTTGATGTATCCCTGGTCACGCGGCCACTCGACGTTGGTGCTACGTAGGCCATCTATCACAGCCTTGCCAGCAATCATCTCGCAACAGACGTCACTCTTCCACTCTCGCCGCCACTGCCACCTCAAAGACCTGTGCGCTGGAAACTGGGCCTGGCGGACTGGGCAAGGTTTCGCAGAGCCGTCAACCACCACCTCGCCGACACTATCCGGCCAGACGACATAGAGGGGGCAGAGATGCGCCTGGTTGAAGCCTTCCGACTTGCGGCGGATGAGGCGATCCCCCGTTCTCAGCCTGCGGTGCCCGCCCGTCGTGACCGCTGGTATTATTGTCCGGAGGCTCGTGAGGCCAACCACCGTATCAATCAGGCCCGGAAGTTCAACCGCCGGGTTAACACGGAGGCGATGAGGGACCTTTTAAAGGCTGCCATCCGTCTTGCCAGGGCGACCGCGGCCAGGGTGAAGGAAGAACACTGGATGAGGTGGTGCGGCACCCTTGACGCCAGTATATCCACCGCTGTGCTCTGGCGCAAACTGAGAGCCGTGGCCAGGGGGGCGGTCGCCAGGCCGGCGTTGCACCCACAGCCACAAGAGGAGGTAGAAAGGCTCGTTGATGCCTTTGTGTCCCGTGCTGCCTCTGAGAGACTTCCCCCTAACACCAGGGAACTGCAGAGGACGGCGTACCCGGCGAGAATGAGGGCCTTTAGGGAGGCCTGTCGTGAGGGACATGCCACCGACGCCCCCATACAACTCCATGAGCTGGAGAAAGCCATCCCTGCTACCGATACCGCCCCAGGGGAAGACAACATCCCATACGCCTTCCTTCGCCATGCTGGGTCTGCCATGCTTGAGGAAATTGTTGGCCTCTACAACGCCTCCTACTCACGCGGAGCTGTCCATGCAACCTGGAAAACTGCCACCATCGTCACAATCCCCAAGAGCGGTAACGGAGGTGAGTTCCGCCCCATCTCCCTCCTGAGCTGTTTGGGGGAGACGCTGGAGAGGATTCTCCTCTCTCGCCTTCGGTGGGCGATGGGCCCCCTTCACCACCACCTGTTTGCCTTCCGCCGGGGCATGGGCACCAGAAATTGTGTGTCCATCCTCCACTCTGGTGTCTTGTGTAGACAGGCTGTGGTGGTGTTCCTGGACCTGGAGAAGGCGTTCGAGCTGGCCTCGGCGCCTGCTGTGCTGTCCATCCTTGCCGAGAAGGGCGTGCGGGGCCGCCTGCTGGCATGGATTGGCCAGTACTTTCAGGATCGGAGGGCGGCAGTACATTTCCAGGGCTGCAGGTCCACAACTCGGACCTTCGAAAACGGAACGCCACAGGGTGGGTGGGGTCCTGAGTCCCGTACTCTTTAACATGCTTGTGGAAAAGCTGACAGCCATGTCCCACAGCCGGTACGCACAGGTCCTTTCTTACGCTGACGACATGGCCATGGTGGTTTCCGGCCCGAACCACGTGGCCAGGGCTCGTCTCCTCCTCCGCCGCCTGTCACAGACCTGTGCGTCTCTCGGGCTCGTAATAAACAAGGGAAAGACGAAGGCCATGGCTATCCACCACCGTTGCCTCCCCGAGCCCCTTGAGCTTGACGGCACACCTGTCCCCTGGGTGCACGTCCATAAACATCTAGGCGTCACCATAGATTCCAGGCTCTCCTTCGGCCCCTACGTCAACCAACTTAGTCAAACCGTAGTGACCCGCACCAACATCATGCGAGCCCTGGCCAGGACTGCTGGAGGTGCCAGCGACCGGGTATTGCGGCTATTCTATCTCCAGGCAGTGAGGGCCTGTGTTGACTACAGGACGCCATGCCTAATGACGGTGGACCCTGCTGCTCTCCGCCCTCTGGAGACGGCCCAGAATGCGGCGATCCGCACCATCTTAGGGGCCCCTCGGTGGACCAAATGCTTATGCATGAGGGTCAATCAGCGAGGGTCAATCAGCTCGCCGTCGGCCACCTGGGCGACGGTAGCGGCGACCAAACTCAGGTCCACCCTCCTCTCCCAGTGTTTCCTGATTGTCCCAGAGCTCCCCCCCCCCTGGCTACACCACACCTCCCCCGTGGGCACCAGTCACGTTCACGGCCACCATCAAGCCTCTGCCAACAAAAAAAAGGCCCTACTGACACCGCAAAGCCTCGCGAGGGAGGCCAGGGACAGAGAGACGGAGGCGGCCGTGCCCCAAGCAGTCGCTTACTACACAGACGGCTCCGTCAACCACCTCACCGGGGCTGTCGGGGCGGCGTTCGTCACGGTGGGCCACGCAGAGATCTTCCGGCTGCCTGACGGCTCCTCCTCAACACAGGCGGAACTGACAGCGATCAACAGGGCGCTGGGACATGCGGTTGAGTGGGGCAGGGACCCGGTCCTGGTACACTGCCACTCGGTGCCGGCCATACGATCACTGTACCAGGACCCATTGCATGACAACGTCTCCCTCCTCCCGAGCATCTACGCCCGGCTGCAGGAACTGGGAAGGTCCGGCCGACAAGTACACATAAACTGGTTGCCCAGCCATGCAGGCATGGTGGGCAACGACGCTGCTGATCGCGCTGCCGGCGAGAATCACTACTCCC